>NC_063337.1:96959644-97025807 GCF_021869965.1 Rhincodon typus
GGGTCTAGGCCCGAAACGTCAGCCTCTCTGCTCCTATGATGCTGCTTGGCCTGCTGTGTTCATCCAGCCCTGCACCTTGTTGTCTCGGATTCGCCAGCATCTGCAGTTCCTACTATCTCCCACTCTATCATGGTTGGTTTAGCAAGAATTTTCCCTGAATGTTTGTTGAGCAGGCTTTAAGAAGGACACTCGCAGTTGTTCACCGATCTTCCTGTTGAATCCAGAAAATTGAGTCATTCCTGACAGAATCTCTCTGGTGCTCTTACGTGTCACTGATGTGTCAGTAGTACAGGAGTGTGATGATACCAACTGATCTGCTCATTAGGACTATCGGTGACTTGTTTAAGACTCACTGGCATAGTTTGTAAAAAGATGAGTTGACAAGTTGATCTGGGTTTGGATCAATCATGACCAGTCATATGCAGACGACTGCAGTTTCATTGCTACTCTGCACCCAATTTGCAAGTAATTGTAGATCTTTACAACTCTGCATACAAGAGACTCAACCCATCCTTGAATGCTACTGCAAAAATCACATCACCATAGATCTGGTCAGTTATTTCTCTCTTACTGCACTGCCACGGTCAAAATTTAGCAACGAGAGACAGGAAGACAGTCCACTCCACCGACAATAGATAAGTTGGCGAAGCAGGCATAATGCTGGATGGAATATGGGCAATAATATTCTCAGAAGCTGGAACTTCAGGCAAAGGGCCACCCATGTCTCACCAGGGTAGTGCGAGAAGTCAAGCTGCATTATTCCCAGACTTATCACAAAAGTTAACAATTTTACATAAGTACACAAAATTCCCCAATTTACCTTGCTTTTTAGACAGAGGTTGGCACAAAGCATGATCAGGTTTCTGTCCTTAATTATTAATAAAATAGTTTCCAGCTACAGGTAAAGAGCTATGACCTGCCAATAAACAACTCCACTAGTTAAAACACTACACATCTGTAAAAGCTCCCCCTATACACACATGCAGGCAGGCAAAAAAAAAGTGTCATGGTTGGAGGGAAAACTGGGAAGGTAATTCAAATGGTTCCTATCCATAAGATTTGCCGAGATGAGCTTCTTGGCTTGCCAGCACTTGCTGCCCTCTCCATACTCTTTCACTTAGTTAAAAAAAAGAGTTTACAGCAACTGGTGAAGGAAATAAACTGGCTTTTTTCAGGCATTACACATTTTTTAAAAAAAACTTCAGAGTAAAAGAACACCAGTACCCTCTGTAGAGGTCTGAAAACACCTGACTGTACTGTTCATACCAGAAGTTGTTCAGCTCGTTGGGAGCCAATCTCATAATTGTTGACAGGCAGAAGGCCTTTCATCATCAACAATGGTCATCACTTCACAGATCAGTTACTTGTTGCTAGCCACATCTCACACTGTACACATTCTTGGATACCAATTTGTCTAAAACTAAACTTTCCCAGTAGATGCACAGCCAACAGTGTAAACAGTACTTGTACAAGTATTGGTAGCTGGTTTTTAAGTGGAGCAATCCCTTCCACAATTCTTGGATTTTACAGCTGTCCTTTTCCCACTTCTTTCCAAAATCAAAAATATAGAAAAATAAAAACGTACGGTCTTTTCAGGCTGTTCAAGGGAAAAGGCTTGAAAGGAAAAAGTGCACAAAGATCACAGCTTCACCAGCAATGAGCACTGAGGCAATAAATGCTAACAAAGCATTCAAAATTAAACCTCAGAATATTACACAAAACATTGAAGATACACAAAGAACCCAAAAGGTTAATTTTTTTTATTCATTCACAAGATTTGGACATCACTGCTAAGCCAGCATCCACTGAATTTGCCAAAGCTAATTCCTCTCAAGGTGAACTGCCTTCTTGAACCGCTGCAGTACATGTGGTGTTGATACACCCACAAGCTGTTGAAGGAGGGAGTTCAAGATTTTGACCTAGCAACACTGAAATAATAGGAATACAGTTCCAAGAGGATGGTGAGGGAATACTTGGTTGGCGGGGGTGGGCGGGGCGGGGGGGGGGGGGGGGGGGGGGGGAAGAGGGGAAGAAGAGCTGCAGATAGATCTTAAATGTTGTTGTGGAAGGTTGTGTCAGAACTGACATGACAGATACTGGGAGAATGGAATCAAGGCCCTACACGATGTAGGAATTGAGGAAGTACAGTCATTTCAGCTGGAATCAAATGGAATCAATGGATGGATGGTTGATTGACAGAAAGAAACTTTCACAATAATTGAAATCTGTGCTGCCCTGCCCGCTACCCCCTTGACATTTTGTGTGGCTTTGTAACCAAATTGTGGTGTTCTACTAATTTAGAAAATGTAGAATATTCAATTTGTTAGATGGGGCGGATTGGTTACATTCTGTGGAGGATTGAAACTGAAAGTACCACCTTTAAGATAGTTTTCAAATTGCTATGATGGTGGTTCAAATATACACTGAAATCTATTATGTGTTGTTTCAAATATGATATTTAAAATTAAAAAATTCACTGTAACATTCATTTAATGCAGCATGTACAAGTGACCACCGAATCTATAACTCTATGATCATGAAATGGTAACAGCACCAGAGTTGTTTGCCCCTGCATGTCCAAACCGTCTCTAGAAGAGCAACTGACTTAGTTCCAATCACGTTCCCTAATCTTCATAGCCTGTTTTCACTTCAGAAACTTTTCTCAGCTTTGAACAAATATCAAGATTTCCAATGTGAGCAAGGATGAATGGCAAGAGGCAGAAGCAGCTTTGGTAATCAAAATCATGTCACAACTCATCACAGAAAGCATCATCAGGAATCACATTCAACAACTCAAGGAATAGAAATGCTGAGGAAAGGAGTTTCAACAAATGATAAGTTTGGCTGACAGAGTAGCCACCGCTAGTGGAACAGGAAATAAGATAGGTGGATTGATATTAGAAAAGGGTGACAGTCTGTAAGGATAAGGGTAATTGGTGGGCCAGGGTGGGAAAGTGTAAGAAGTTACTGTCAGTAGACAGTTAAATTTAAAAATGTAAAAGCAATATATATTTTACAAAAGTTATCCAATTTAGCAATGTAAATCATTTCAACTTACAGGTTTAATGTTGTGACTTTATTTTCCTAAAAGGAAGATCTTATAGGAATTCTGGCCTTTACATGGATCCTATGGGAATCAATGATTTATGTAACAATATTTTTCTCTTAAAATAGTGATTTTCAGGAATGGAATCATGTCGGAACTACACATACGTGAGAACAATGCTCATAAATGTGCCTCCCTCCCAATGATTTTCATGGATCCAAGAAAACGTGACCACTGTTTCTCTGTCACATTTTGTCCAGACACATCCTGAATCTCAGTGCAAAAAAGACTGCCTGCTGTGATCTGGCTTGGTTCTGAACCCAAGAGGACAGAAACAGCAGATTTTGCAAAAGATTCACCAACTCCTAATGTAGCATATCTTGACAAGTCTCATCATAAAAATCTGATATACTAACCAAATAGTTGAGTTATATTACAAGAAAAATACTTGACATGACGGACACAGATAATGCACAATTAGAAACCAAAACACATTAAAATAGGTTGGAAATAAAGTTATAATTCAATATTGCTTTGTTTCTAGTGACAATCGATATTAAATATTACCACTAGTTCACCAAAGTGTTTTTAAAAGAAGTTCATTCAAAGCAGCATTGCAAGAGGTTTTGGCAACATCTCCCAAGCTCAAGGCCACAAGGAAGACAACGGCAACAGGTTCCTGGATCACCTTTTGGCTCTAGATTCTCATTCAGCTCACTCACATCCCAACTTGGGCACGTATTGCTGTACATTCATCACGATGTCAAAATCCTGCAACCTAGCCTAAGAGTCCTGTAGGAATGCTTTCATCAAATTGGAATCCAGCCGTTCAAGACCATGAGACGGCGGAGCAGAAATAGTCAGTGATTCAGCCCAGCTTAGTGGCACAGTGGTTAGCGCTGCTGCCTCACAGCGCCAAGGACCCAGGTCTGATTCCAGCTCCAGGCGACTGTGTGTGGAGTTGCACATTCTCCCCGCGTGGGTGTGGGTTTCCTCCGGGTGCTCCGGTTTCCTCCCACAGTCCAAAGATGTGCAGGTAAGTGGATTGGTTATGCTAAATTGCCCATAGTCTCTAGGGTGGGAAATATAGGGATGGTGTAAGAGGTGGGTCTGGGTGGGATGCTCCTCGGAGGGTTGATGTGGACTCGATAGGCTGAATGGCCTGCTTCCATGCTGTAGGGATTCTATGGATTCAATGATATCACTGCTGATCAGATTATTTTCAGTTCCACCTTTCTGCCTTTTCCAAGTGGTGATTCACCCTTGGAAAGGAGACTAGACTTTGGTCCATGTTCTGAGAAATCTTTAAGATTAAAATTCGAAACATTTCCACAATTCTCATATACCGTTTTGCAATTTGCATTTATGTTTTAATAAACAGCTTTAATTAATTAGAAGGATTATGCAATTTAATTTCACTATGAAAAAGGTCAAAAGAAAGCACAGTTCTGCATTTCAGACCACTAGAAAAATCGACTGGAGTCATTAAAGCCAGTGACAGAACATGAACAGAAAAAGTGGTTACACCTCACTGGGGACTGGAAATCAAGCCTCCTGCATTCCAGAAGTCATTGCACAAATTAAAGACTTTATAAAAGAATGCAAAATTCCCCAGTTTATCTGCCTTTTAGACCCAGGTTGATTAGTAGTACATCAGGTTTCTGTAGTTAAGAATTACTATTTATTACAAATAAATAATTCTAGCTACAGATAAGTCTTTATAAACTGTCAACATATAACTCTTAATTAAAATTTTAACCTCCTTATAAAACACCAACTGTGCACGCATATAAAGAAAAACGGGTGTTATGGCAGAGGAAAAAAAGTGGGGAAGAAGTTCAGAGACCCCTGGTCACAGGGCTCTGAGGTAATCTTTTTGAATTGTCAGGGCCTACTGCCCTTCGATCTTCGAGGTACAGGGGGTCCCAATTTACGAACATCTGACTTTCAATCACTTGAACAAACAGCAGTGTAAACAGCACTTAGTATCAAGTAACTTGTCTTTTTTCCTAAGAGAAAAGTGCAGAAATCTTTTCCATAATCCTTGGTTTCGTTTCTTAAAAAAAACCTGGTTTTCACATTTTAGGCCACGATCGAAAACAAAAAAAAAAGAGATATGGTCTTTACTTGGTAAATCATCCAACTCCAATCAGCTCATTTACTCAATTTTTTTTTCCAAAAATTGCAAACAAAATTCCTGCATCCGGGAAAAATCACATTCAAATACTTCTAGATCACTAAACTGTTGTTATTTTCCACCCTTCTGTTTCTGTCTGAAAGTCAAGTTTCTTTCTCATTAACAATGTTCTTAGTTGGCTAGACTACTGTGAATTGGTGCAGTGCCCATGTGCAGCCGTCAAACATTGTTGCAAATAATTTCTTTTATTTAGTTTTGTCATGTTTCACAATTGGTTACGCATGTTTGCCTTTCTTAATTGTATTAAGGAGGAAATACACCATGCTGACGCATAAAACTCAGTATGATTTTTTTTGTAACAAAAGTTTTTAAAGTATGCAGATTGTTACACTGGTTAGATAGCCGAGGTAATTTTGCACCACATACAACAGAATGGATCAAAACTATTAAATGCACAAGCATGTATTAGAATGGGTAAAGTAAAACTGAAGTGGTTCACAACTGACAAATGTAAAATATAAACAGGGTTAGCAAAGATTTTTTTTTTAAAAAAAGCTTGTCTGAAGGCAAGAGGAAGTTAGACTATAAAAAGTTTATTTTTAAAAAGTCAAATTAAGCAAGTACACATTTGTAACACTGAAATAACTGACAGTATACAGCAGAATCTGAAGGAATATGAATGCACTCAACTATGCAACCAATTTAAAAAAAAAAAAAAAAAATCAGTAAATTGCTCATATTTTGTAAATATAATGGTGGCTTGTCTGAACTTCTGGAAGCATAATTCAAGGAGTTCTAGCACAAAAGTTTGAGCCCTGTATAGTACACATCTTTGAAACTGAATGTTTCTGGATGCAATACTACTTTATTGCAAAGGATTTTGCATGATGCAATCGAACAGGATTTTACTGTGGTAAGAAAATTTGTCATGCTGCAGAATTTTATCAAAAATAGACTTTTCTTAAAAAAAAACAAAAAATGTGGCTTGTGAATACAGCAGGCTTGCAAAGATTTACAAAGCACAAAAGCCAATCAGCCTGGCCATTCCCATAGCCAAATTCCAAATAAAATATCCCATCATCAGACATATTAGTTTGTAAATATACATAGAAAGAAAACATTTGATTTCAGTCACTGAAATGAAATCCAACATTTCAACTGGCCTTGGCATTGATATGGAGTATTTGGAAATTCCCATCAAGCAAAGAGGCTTCATTTACTTGAATTTCAGATTCAACTGCATACAACAGATGTCAAATGAATGAACTGGGATATCTTAGTCATTTCTCCATACCTCGTATATAAAGAGCTATAAGATCTAAAACTAAACAGAACAGATGAGGAGTGCAGTGGGGTTAACCTATCTGGATTGACGTTTGCTTTTCTACAGTGAACTTTGCCATTTAACAGCGAGTGTCCTCACCCATGATATTTGGCTGTACCATTCTGTTGGTCCAACTTGTCTGCCTGTATTCCCCTTTCTCTAATCTACTAATCTTGTTTTCCATGACTTCTGTATCTCAGACTCTCTTTCCCTCTTCTTTTGTCCATTGCTCTTTTTTTGCCTGTGTCTATGTCTATGTCAATCGCGTTTTTTGCAAGAGATATTGTTCTTATTCTCTATTTTATGGATTCCTAATTTTTGTCCTCTGTAATCATTTGCAGCAGCCTCATGTAAAAGTAAATGGCTTTATGAACAGAACAGCTGGGGGGAAAAGAGCTCAGTTCAATGTTATTTCCGAACATATTTTTTCTGAAGAAGGGTCTAGACCTGAAATGTCAGCCTTCCTGCTCCTCGGCTTGCTGTGTTCATACAGCTCTACACCTTGTTATCTCAGTTCAATGTTAGATAGGTCACTAAGTTTGCAAATAATTAGTCCAACCCATAACTGTATACAACAATGGATAGAGTCAGAATCAAACCCAGGCAAGAAGTAACCCGAATCTTAAATTAATCACTGCTGAGACCATTATTTACTGCCCATTCGTATTTCCCAGAGGGCAGTTAGGAGTCAACCACATTGCTGTGGGTCTCTTGTCAGGCCAGACCAGGTAAGGATAGCAGATATCCTTCCCTGAAGGACATTAGTGAACATGATGAGTTTTTCCTGACAGAATCAACAATTTCATGGTCATCACTAAACTCTAAACTCCAAACTCCAGTTTCTTAATTAGAATCCAAAATTTCATCATTTGTCGTGGCAGGATTCAAACCTGGGTGCCCAGATTATTACTGGGGTCTCTGATTAATAGTCTAGTCAAGCGACAATGCCACTATGAGCCAACACCTCACCTACCACAATCATCAAAAAGTGACGGAAGGAGCTGCTGCCAATGTCATGAAGCAGAAATGCTTAGTTTGGAATCCACCAGAACCACTCAGATCAAGATCATTTTACAGTCTTAGTCCAAATGTGGGCATGTGAGGTGAGTGCAACTGCTACCAGCAGAGCATCTGACCCTGTGGAAATAAGCAGTTCTCATAAATGGAGGTCTGGGGGAATAGACAATTAAATTGTACACATAAGAGACCATTGAATCTATACCACTGAAAACACTATTTCCTACATGAGTCCCACTTTCCCCACACCAAGTACTTTTCAAAAAGTTAAGAGGTTACCCACTTCAACTACCTTCCCAAGTAGCGCATTCCAGACCCCTCTGGGTGAAAAAGAATTTTCCTTAAATACCCTCTAAACCTCCTGCCTTTCACTTTAGGTGTGTGCGCCTCCTTGTTACTGACCCTCTGACCAAGGGGAACAGCTGCTTTCTATTCTTCACCCTGTCCATGATCCTCAATCTTGTGGATCCTTCCATAACCAGGAAATCTAGGTCAGTCTGGTTATATACTGTGCTGCCTGTGCCATTTAAGTGATTTATTTCTAGGCCAGATAGAAGTTCCTCAATCACACCTCAAAATCCCCACTCAAAGAAAACTCTCTGCTGGCTGAAGTTATTCATATATGGTGCAAAGGAACATGATTATTGGTCATTTGAAGCCACTCACGCAAGCCCCGGGACATTGTTGAAGGATTTCCTCCGGCAGTGCCATAGGCACAGTCGTTTTCAGCTGTTTTATTGAGGGAAGAATGGCTGTTGGCTATGATTTCTTTCTTTCAGCTCCAATTGCAACATGTAGAAATACTTGAATATTTCATGCCTGCATGCAGCAGGAATTGGCCTATATCAATGTATGTAGAGTTAAGGTAATGAGCACACCACATATGTAAATTTGATGACTATAGGAAAGCAGACCAGTGTGTCAAGTAGATCAATTCGATTCCCCAAAGCCTCCATGCATCTGATAAGGCAAACATCAAAAATGTGATTACAGCTCCACAGTACTTAAAAAGTACAATATTATCAAGGCTAACTGATTGTATCCTATTGATAGCAGGGTACCACTGCTGAAATCACAAGCTTCCATATCCTAGGAAGACAAGGGATTGGAACATCAATGCCTTTAACTGCCTCTCCAAGTCACAGCCAACTGTGTGCTTTCAAAGTGTAACTTTCAAAGGCAACAGGGCTGGGCAACAAATACTAGCCTTGCCAGTGACAGCCACATTCAAAAAAGCAAGCATTGGTCCAATTGTCTAGAAATAACAAAAGTATTGCAGATTCTGCAGTGAACCTGCATAAGAAGGAAGTTGAGATAATTAGGCAGCAATGCACAAAATGGTAATCGTAAAACAGTCTTGGTTTTAATTGTAACACTGTCGAGGTTCTGGGTAAAAGGCACATTGGTAAAAACCACAAAACAATTTCATTTAGTGCTAAGTCAGCTTTTGTTTATGCAGTAACATTGAACTGGCCAAAGTCCAACACCATAGCTCCACAATATTCTGGTTACACTTTTGTATCTTGAAAAATATTTTCTGATTTGATACAAATGTGAATTTCTCAAAACTGCACCTTATAGAGTCATAGAGTCAGGGAATCTCTACAGTGCAGGGAGAAGCCATTTAGCCCATCAAGTCTGCACTGACACTTGGAAGATCATTCCACTAGACCTAACCACCACACCCTTAACCCTGCATTTACTGTAGCTAATCCACTGAGTCTGCACATCTTTGGACTGTGGGAGGCTGCATACTATTTTCGTTAATTCCCCTTTCGGAATAATTTTATTCAATAGTTATTACATACTTTGGTCAATGTTGTGTCACCCTTCAAGTCAATACACAATCTTCCCAAACATACGAGTTGCCACAGAACAGGATGTTTGTGGAAACTGTAGCACATGGATTATGAGATTCTTTTTGTCGGATGATTAAACGATGAGTGTTGGTTACTAATCAGAATTCCAGAACCATTACTCAAATAGTGCCACAGAAGCCTACACATCAACTTAGCAGGCAAATGAGGCCTTGAAGCTACATCTCTAACAAAAACAGAATTTTAATCAATGCAACATTTCACCTATACTGAACTGAAATACTCAAATCCTAGAATTTGAAACTGCAATCATTTGGTCGGAGAGAAAAGGGAGCCTAATATATACCAAAAAAACTGGAACAGCCACAGATATGGAACAAATTTTGAAGTTATGCACCGGTATTAACCACATGTCAGGATGTCAAAGGATTTAATTTAGTTGTACTCAAGATGCTAGACAGTGTGGAAAAAGAACGAATTGTTCAGCAGTCTAAGTCTTGGTACATATATTAAAACCATATTGATAAACTAGAATAAAACTTAAGCAATAGATGTATATTTGCCTGGTTTCAAAAGAAAACTGATCTTGATAGAAGAGTGAAGGAAAAAAGTGTGAGAAACATTTGTGCAAACATGTGCAACCATTGTTGTACTAGAGAACACAGCAGTCGATTTGATCACCAAGATTCCACAAACAGCAACGAGATTGCTGTTGAGGAATAAATGTTGGTAAGTAAAATATTTCAGGTTTAATTGCATTTTCCCCCAATTACATTATCTAGCTATATGTTACTTCTCATGCTGCTATGTACAATTAAAAGCTCAACTTTAGTGGGCCATGACTACTCCCATCAATAAATCTCAAACCTGGAAACAATTTTTCTGGAATTCTTTTCAGTGGAGGGGGTGTCAGAATTGGATTTCAGGGTACTCTCCTCTGAGGCAGCAATGCCAATTATGGCGAGGAGACTTCTCAGGGTGTAAGTTCAATGCCAAACAAATGGGCAAACGGTGGGTCCAAAGTGCTCCTTAATCTTATGAAGCTCATCAGGTCGAATGGGCCCAGGACGTTTGTGCGCTCACTTTGGGAAACAGAGGTAGGAAAGTCTAACGCAGTAACTGTTAACCCAGAATATGGGGGCGGGGGGGAGCAAGTAACGTGACTGAGCTGGGAAGGTGCCTTCAACTTTGCTGCCTTTCTGTCCCTTTTGCCTATTTTACTAGCCCCTTAGCTTGACTTGGCTTGGCAACTACAGTTGGTAGTCAATGGCAACGAGAGCAAAAGTGAAGGAGACTGACTGATTTCTGTGTGTGCTTGTGGAACGGTGAGTGGCAGGGCTGATTACATGCGTGCATGTGTGGCGGAGCAGGTGAGAAAGGCCTATGACAAAACAAAAACATCCACTACGTGGCATGATGGCTCACTGGTTACCACCGCTGCCTCACAGCCCCAGGGACTTGGGTGACTGAGTATAGAGTTTGCACATTCTCCCCATGTTTGTGTGGGCTTCCTCCCACAGTCTAAAGACATGCAGGTTAGGTGGCTTGGCCATGCTGAACTGCCCTGTAGTATCCAGGGATGTACATATCAGGTGGATTAGCCACGGTAAATGCGAGGTTACAAGGAATGGGCTGGTCGGATGGGATACTCGACGGAACTGAATGGTCCCTTCTACACTGTAGGGATTCTGTGATTCATGCACACTTTTAATCTAATTGAATTAGTTATGGTCTATTTCAGTTTTAACATCCAGTTAATTCTCAACTAATTGAATGTTGGAAAGCTTCAACTGGACATTATAATCAGCAACTGAAAGGCAAAAGGAATCAAAATCCCTGTCTTTAGAGAAAATTATTCTTGGAGTCAGAGATATACAGCACAAAAAGAGACCCTTCGGTCCAACTCGTCCGTGCTGACAAGATATCCTAAATATTCTTGCATTAAGAGTTGTGAAATTGCTGGTTATTTTGGAGTATGAATAAATACTGATGTTGTTTTCAGAACTGTGTTCCTGTTTCCTCCTTTAATTTCAAAACAGGTATTGCCTAAGCAGACTTGACATTTAACTAGCATTTCAATTAGCTATGCCAACCTTCATGACTGCTAGCACCCAGTTGGTTGACACCATAGTTATCATCTTTGCATGTCAGCTGTCACAAAGAGTTGATGCAAATCTAAGGACACTGTGCAACAGTCATTATGCCATTAGGCTACTAATCTGGGCCCAGATTTATGCTTTAGGGACACTATGTCCAAATTTCACCACAGCAGCTTATGGAATTTAATATGAATTAATAAATATGTAATATAGAGTTAGTTTTGTTTTTGTAGTCACTGTTACTATTATGGATTGTTTCAAACCCCTTCTGGTTCATCAATATTAAAAAGGAAGGAAATCTACCATTTTCTAGTCTAGCCTGAATGTAACTCGAGATCCACAGTAATGTGGTTGGCTATTACTGCTGTGCTTCCCTGTGTCTCTTCAACTGAGACACATTGAGATCCCTATGTCTCTTTTCCTGTCTGAGAACCTCCTTGGTCCCAATTTAAATCCGAAAAAAGACATGTGCCAACCCGATCACTCCCTTCATCTTTTATAAACTCCATGGTTCTTTCCTACCTTGACTGGCCTGGTTTCAATCCTTGAACTTTCTTTGGCCCTGACCTATACATTACCTTGTTTTCAACTTCTGCCAACTCAACAGGCTCATTGTAGTTTATTTTCAACTCTGCTGGACTGCACCTGGTCTCTTAGCTTATTTGGCTTCTCCTTAGCCACATCAACCTGCTTGGGTTCTATTATCCCTTCTCGGGGTTTCTGAACCTCAGATTTTTGCACCTCTGCAGAACTTTGCTGGTTTTCTCCAACTTTTTCAGCCTTCTTGGCTTGACCTTTCAGGGTTATAACACTCGCCTGCCAGGTTGTTTCCCAAATAACCCCTTGCATGAGTAAGTTCAGATCACACTCATTGTTACTAGACCAGTGATGGATCAACTTTGCAAGTGTTTCTGCACCTGTCCCATAATAAGTACATTGGAAATTACAAGTGGGAATTCTTCAAGCAACATTTGCAAGCAGACAGTGTTTTGGAGAATGTTCATCATCTTTCTCTAGCTATTCTTTTTTAAAAACAGTACCCTTCCATACAATTCTGACAGGGCATCTGCATCGCCTTCTCCTCCTCAAACCCTGACAGTTGTAGACTCTCTGCAGAGCTTTTTAAAATGTCTTGTTTCTCACATTGGTAATAAATGCCACCATATTTTTTCATTCTCCCTTCTGGGTTCTATCTGTTAAAGTTTGGGGTATGTTCTGCTTTTCCCTCATTATTCCTTCTTTCTCTTCAACCTATCTTGGTTCTATTTGTCCATCTTCTATCTTTCCTGAATAAAAACCGACAGAACTGCGGATGCTGTAAATCTGCTAGTCTGTGATCATTTCCAGATCTTGGTTTACTTCGAAATTATGGATCTGCAAGTTAACTGAATTATCTGCCACAGAGATTGTCTGTCTAGAATACAGACGAATAGTTCATGGCTTACATAGCTTCCCTATAAACACTTTCATTGCTGCTGTGATTAAATATTTAATGTTTCAATTGTTATGATCAAGTAAGGGGTGGGTGAACTGATCCTTTCCCAATTCTCCACTGGCCAAAACAAAGTTTGAATTTAAAAAGGAAAGTATATCAATTATACATGCATTATATGCCATACAGCTAACTATGAGTAACAAGTCAGACACATTCCTTAAGGTAACAAATAAAGAACAAGTTTATTGCCAAAAAAAATGTGCTCAAGCAAACACAAAAAGATTATTAACTCCAATTTTAAAATGTATGAAGATATCCACCAATCTTTCTCAAAGTGAGACACAACTTCCACTAGAGTATTAACTTAAAAGCATTCTGGCCAAATACTAATCACATTTGGAGATTTTCTCCTGAGATTGGCTACAGACCAGAAAATGGACAAAGTCCGTTTCCACATAGTTACTGGCACTTTTTTGGATCAGTTTCAGCAGGTTAACCTATCCCTTTTTTTTCTTATTTCATTCATGGGAATAGGGGATTGCTGGCTAGGCCAGCATTTATTGCCAATCAGGCAGTTATGAGTCAACAATATTGTGTCTGGAGTCAGACCAGGTAAGGATGGCAGTTTCTTTCTCTAAAAAGGATATTAGCAAACCAGATGGGTTTTTCCCGACAACCAGCAATGGATTCATGGTCATCATTACACTCTTAATTGCAGATATTTATTGAATTCAAATTCCACCAGCCGCCGTGACAGGATTCGAACCCGGGTCCCCAGAACATTACCTGGGTCTCTGGATTAATAGTCCAGCGATAATACCACTAGGCCATAGTATCTACATTCTGCCTTCAGGGGAGGCAGAGGTGTCCTTTAAGAACACTCCACTTGCAGTGATGGACGTCTTCAGATGGGTTTTCAAACTCTCATACTTTGATATGGCGGCGGGGAGGGGGTGGGATATAATTATTTCCTCAATGACAAGTCTGCTCAGTGTTCAAAATCAATATTTTTATACCCACAAACTATAACGACAATAAGATCAGAAGAAATAGGAAAAGGAGGAAAACCCAATTGGCTCCTCTAGCCTGCTCCAACACACTCTCACCTGCCTTCTCACCTTTTACCCATAACCCTAGATTCTTGATCAGTAAAGGAATCAATCTCAGCCTTAAGTACACACAAGGACGCTGTCCCGACTGTACTGTATAGCAAGAAATGCCAAAGACTCTCAACCCTCCCCTGTGGGAAAACATCCTTTCGGCATTTGTTTCGTCAAGCCTCTTAGGAATCCTGTATGTTTCAATGAGATCCCCTCATTATTCTAAATTCCCAATTGAAGGGTCCCAACCTGCTTAACTTTTACTCATAAGGCAAACCCTCTATACTGGGATCATCCTGGTGAACCTTCTCTGAACTGCCTCCAAGAAATAATACCTTTTCTTTAATAAGGGGGCCAAAAACTGCTCACACTACTCTAGATGTGGTCTCACCAGCACCTATATAGATGCAGTAAAACTTCTCTTCTTTTACTCCAACCCCATTGAAATTAGGGCCAGCCTTCCTGATGCTGCACCTTTGTGCTAGCTTTCAGTGTTTCATACACAAGTACTGCCAAGTGTCTCTATTCAAACAGCTGGCTCTTTGAAAATGCAACACCAATGCTAATGTAACGAGTGTTCGCAAAAGTGTTCTTTCCAAAAATATATTCTATATACTCAACAGATGATGCAATAAATAAATTTTGGACAATGAAAATCATAACTTCTTACTCTTTCAATGTTTCATTCTCCACCTTGATGTAATAGGAAAGCAGGTTCTCATTTCCAGTGTGTCCTTAACTCAAAAAGTCTCTCTGAAGGAGAAATGATATGGCTACATAGTGATGAAAATTAGCTTCGCTATCTTAGGGTGCGGTCAATGTTCTTTGCTTAGCACTTTTTATTGGGGGAAAAAAGTCTGACCAGCCAGTGGAATTACAAATTAATATTTGATAATGGACACATTTTCATAATAGGACTGAGTGCGCACACAGTGGTAGAGGGGTGTGTTTATGTGTGCGTTTTAAAATTGTTTCAGAAGTACTGAAATGGAGGGTGCAAATTGGGTAGGAACTTGTCACAACTATAAGTGACTTCAAATTTACATTAAATGCACTGGAAACTAGCAGCCTTGAACACTGAAAAGGGGCTATTGCTTCATTGTTGACTAATACTCAGTTTTATTCAAATTACTGTGCATCAGCCCAGATTTTGTAATCAATAGATATGTGTATTTTTCTGTCTTAACAACAATTTTAGCATTTTTTGAGTCTCAAGTAAATATTTACATCTAGTTCCTTTATGGTTAGGCATTCTAACATTATTCCCTAATCCAGGAAATACCAAAATTAAAAAATTTTTGGTTCTAAGAATATGAACTGGAGGGATTACACTGTATTTCCTGTGAAACTAGCAATTAACCATGTGGTTCTTCTCTGCACAGCCTGAAACGTTTCTCTTGGATCTTCAATAATGAAGCCAGTTTTGGTTGTTGCAAGTGAGATTTGATCAGACCTTGAAGTTCGACCATAAATTCCCAATTGTATTTTACTACTTTGTTCGTGTTAAAATGAAGTTGCGTCCACATAATACTGTTCACATCTTCAGGTCAATTAAAGCACATGTAAATTATCTTTGTTACTAAGAGCTGATTTACATTCGCCTTATTAACAATGAAGAGCAATATAAATAAAACAACCAATTCATCTATTTGACTGAAGCAAAAATGTTGCCCAGCACACCAAGAGAGCACTCTGCTGTTCTTCAAATGTCTTGGCATGTTTTTATGTCCAACTGTGTTAATCCTTCATCTGACAGTTGTTCTTAGCACTGAGATGAAGCTGTTCAACATTCTACTGCCCTTGCTGATTGCTGCTCTGCATTTGTTTGACATGCTTGGTGCTGCTGGGATCTCGTTCACATTCAACTATTTCAGTATCAAGCAGCAAATGTGTGGAATTTGTAATTTTCAATTTTCTTCTTCGGGCGGTATTTTGTGTTTATCTGAATTCAATTCCATTTATAATAAAACATTTTGCTCAGAATTCTGTAATTTGAGCTACTACTTCTAGATTGATGCAGTCTGCAAATTGGAATACTTTGCAAGAGTTCTGCATCTTGATCATTCATGTAAATTGGAAACAATGTGGTCCCTGCTACAACCACAGACATACAGGCACAGGAGGTAGGCCCTCATGGTGTAGTGGTAGTGTTCTTACCCCTGGACCGAGGGGCCCGGGTTCAAGGTCCATCTGTTCCAGATGTGTGTAATACCATCTGCGTGTAGGCTGATAAAAAATGTCGAATTAAAATATTAAATCTTCAGGATGTATCCATTCAATCCATCAAGTCTATTGTAGCTCTCTGCACAGCAATGCAGTCAGTCACATTTTCCCTCTCTATTCTTTCAAATGGCCATCCAGTTTCCTCTTGGCAGTAATTTATATTGCTGCTTTCAGGTCATTACCATTCACTGTGTTAACAAAAAAAAAATCTTCCTCACAGCACTCCTGCGTCTCTTGCCCAAACTCTTAAATCCCTGCCCCATGCATTTTCAGCCAAAGGGACTATCTTTCTCTTCCACTATTATCTGAACCTGACCTTATGCTCAATCAAAGCTTCCTTAAATCTTTTGTTTCGACAGAAAACAATGCCAGATTTTCCAAATGAACTCTGGAGTTAAAATTCTCCAACCGTACAATCATCTGATACATCTACTCCATGTATTCAAGAACTATCATATTCTTCTCAAAATGTGGTGACTAGAATTGGTTGCAATATTCCAGATATGGCCTAACCAGAGCTTTAAACGGGTTCAGTATTACTTTCATGCTTTTATACTCAATACCTCTCCTTTATAAAACCAAGAACCCATATGCTTTGCTAATCGTGCTCTTGAATACATCTTGCCACATACAAAGGTGGACAAGACATGGACAGGCCCTTCTCTTTCTGCACAATCTTTAGAACTGTACCATTGTTTTGAGTACCTCTTTTTACCCAAGTTGATACAGCCCCTGCAATTCCATGATCTATAATTTTGCTATCCTGCTTTTACATGGTAGTTTGTCACAAATCTGTGTTCGCCTTTGTTAACCAAACCATCTTCAACTGCTTGTTATGCACCGTTTTCCCAGATAGATTATCAAACATTACGTTGTTAAACAGTTCACCCTATTGTTACTAGAAATGCTAACACGGTCACATTTGCCAACAGCTTTCTTTCGATGCCTCCTTAGTTCTTAAAATGACAGGAAGATTATGGCAAGCTCTTTCTCCGTTTCCCACCAGTATAAGTCACCCAAACTGGGTAATTTATCCCTACTAAGAAGGCAGGCTTTCTAGTACATCCTACCTGTTACTTTTAATCCCATTTATTACATCTAGCTTCTATGCTTCCAATAATATTTTATCCACAATCTCTTCCTAAGGTAACTGTCATATAAAGTACAGTAATTCATTAAGTATTCTATCCTTATCCAGCACCTCCAAGCACATATGGCCACTTTGTATCCACATACTATTTACATGCTGAAGATTGAATTCCTTTTATGTTAAATGCCATTCTGTTGCGTTTTTTCGAATCTTATTTTTTGCTTCCTTGCCCATATCAATTTATTGTATTTGATCTGGTTTTGACTTGAATAAATTACCTGTTACACAAATACCCTACTCTAATCATATTTTCTTACCTCATTAGTCACCCTAAAATAAAACTATATTTTGCTCTAGTTGGGAAGTATCTCTTCACCGGTGCCCGAAATATTGCCTTCTTAACAATCGCCCATTGTTCGGATACTGTTTTTTCTGTCAGCTTTTTACTCCATTTAGCCCTGGTTAGTCTTCTCATCGAGTATTAAGGACCCAGTTCTCACCATTTTTCAGCCACATTTCTGTTTCTACCAAAACATATTCCTACTGTTTGAGAATGTTGACCAAACTTACTAACTACACTTTTGCGCATTTACAAACATATATTTCAAACTTAACGTATGGAGATCTTTCATAATTGGTTTCTTCCTAAGGATGGTACGACCCCCTTCTCTAGTATTATCAATATCCTGCAATACTGTGTGCTCGTGCACACACTCTTGCTCATTTAGTCCAAGTCCTCGCCAACCACATTCATGAACATTCATTAGCCCCACACCTCATGAGGCTAGGAACCTGCCCCAGATCGGGTTCTAATTTCACACAGGTTGTGGCTCCCAGTGATGTTTGGCGTTCTTGTGTCTGCATGACAAGAGGCTTTGACAGCTCATCCTGTTTTTCAGCAGTACATTTCAAGAAGGACTTAAGGTGGTTCATTTTGTAAGATTAGAGAGGCCACAGACTTTTAACTATGAGTCTAACGAGGGTAGAGAATCAAAGATTAAGGGTAGAGATGTACAAATGACCAGAACTAGTGGTACTGATTAGGAAGGTCAAGCAAAAAAGAAAAAAAACTGAAGCCAAATTTCTTAAGGGATAAAAGGAAAAATAAGGAAGTTACGTTACACTTGCATAGTGCTTTGAGTAAGCACTTCACGGTTTGTGCTCATCTTGGGTTTACATATATTAAAAAAAGGATATGGAGGGACTGGATTGGTTGCAATTTACATGGTGTGTAAGAGAACAGAAAAGTTACACATGTGCAAATGTAAAAAAAGAGAAGAGAACAGAAAAGTTATACTTGTTGTGCAAGTGTAAAGACTGCATCTTTTTTATTTTTATAGCTTTTAAACTGTGGACTGAAATGAAATGATACCAAAAAGCCTATTCTGAAACGCAGGGATTTACAAGGATATCTGCACGATGATTTGAAAACAAGGAATTTGATACCTTTTATTAACCTTGTTTGTTTGCTGTGGGTTCCAGAAGTATGCAGACAAACTGGGGAAGAGGGATTGATTATAAGATTGATAATTGGTCCCTAGCCCACAAACCAACAACAAACGTCCTCTGCCTGCCGACGAGGCAAATGTCTATCAGGTAGTGATCTTTATAAAAGACTTGGATGAGGAAGTGGAAGGGTGGGTTAGTAAGTTTGCCGATGACACGAAGGTAGGTGAAGTTGTGGACAGCGTGGAGAGCTGTTGTAAGTTGCAACGGGACATTGAAAGGATGCAGAGCTGGGCAGATGGAATTCAACCCAGAAAAGTGAGAAGTAATTCATTTTAGAAGGTCGAATTTGAATGCAAAATACAGGGTTAATGGCAGGACTCTTGGCAGCGTGGAGCAATAGAGGGATCTTAGGGTCCACATCCATAGATCCCTCAAAGTTGCGACTCAAGTTGATAGGGTTGTAAAGAAGACGCATGGTGTGTTGGCTTTCATCGGCAGGGGAATTGAGTTTCAGCGCTGCAAGGTTATGCTGCAGCTCTATAAAACTCTGGTTAGACCACACTTGGAATAGTGTGTTCAGTTCTGGTCACCTCATTATAAGAAAGATGTGGAAGCTTTAGAGAGGTTGCAGAGATTTACCAGGATGCTGCCTGGACTGGAGGACAGGTCTTATGAGGAAAGGTTGAGGGAACTAGGGCTTTTTTCGTTGGGGCAAAAAAGGATGAGAGGTGACTTGATAGGGGTGTACAAGATGAGGAGAGGCATTGATAGAGTGGATAGTCAAAGATTTTTTCCCAGGGTGGAAATGACTATTACGAGGGGGCATATTTTTAAGGCGATTACAGGAAAATATGGGGGAGATGTCAGAGGTAGGTTCTTTACATAGAGAGTGGAGGGCGTGTGGAATGCGCTGCCAGCAGTGGTAGTGGAGTCAGATACTTTAAAGACTTTTAAGTGACTCTTGGATAGGCACATGGAGGATAGTAAAACGTCGGGTATGCAGGGTAGTTTGATCTTAGTAGGATAACAGGTCGGCACAACATCACGGGCCGAAGGGTCTGTACTGTTCTATGTTCTATGTTGAACAGCTTGGGCTATGAATGAGACAGATGCTCTGTCAGACCAGAAGAGAAACAAACAGATCTGTGGCAGTCAAAAAAAATCTCAGTTCTCTGTTCTAAGCCTTTGAGCCTGAGGAAAACTAGCTCATATTTCCTTCAACAGATTCTGCAAGTTACGAAATCAGCAGAACACACCCTGTGCCTCCTGTAAACCAGTGGAAGCATTTGGAAAAAGGAAGATCAAGGAAAAATGTCGAATCAGCAAGAACAATCCAATAGTACTTGGGAACAAGACTATGGAACTCAGTTTTTCCGCCACCATGTGCTTCCCCCCCGCTTATGTTTGTCTGTTCATCTGAGAGGTGACATTTACAAAGTGTTTAGAATTTTAATTTGTAGAGTTTACTTCATTTAAATTGGTTATCTGTAGCTAGAACTTAATGACTTGTAATAAAGTGACTTCTTGTTAAGTACGGTAACATGATCCATAATTTCTACAAAGCTGCATTTGAAAATCAGGCATTTTGGAGATTTCTTGTATTTCTTTTAAAACCTTAACATTTGTGATGACTCCAGAAATAATGGCACTTGATTGAGTGAACCTGGGTGCCTGGTACATTACCTGGGTCTCTGGATTAACGGTCCAGTGATAATACCATGAGGCCATCGCTCCCCTACTGCATGTTTCTGTGTTGTAAATACTGTGAATCTGTAACCCTCCCTCCTGCACTACACTTCACCACATGTAACACTTATCCAGATCTTCCTCCTTTTATTCTGGCATATTAAAATTCGGAGATTAACATCCTTGAGTTATGTCAACTTAGGTATAAAAGAAAAAATAAAGGTGGTGTAGTGCTGATGATCAGTGTATTCAAGAGAGGATTGCCAATTAGAAGAACAGGATGCAGAATCTGTTTGGGTAGAGCTAACTTGATAGGAATTGAAATTGTAGGAGAATGCAAAGTGGCTTCAGCAGATTTAAACAGAGTGAGTGAGTGATCAAGAACACAGAAGGTGGAATTTGAGACAGATAAGTGTAAAGTTAGCTACTTTGGCAGGAGGAATGGAAGTAACACTTCATGCAGAACTCTCAATGACAGTTACAAAAATATCTGTCTATCTCCTGAACAAGAAATCTCATAAGAACAGCATTTCTATTCATGATGTTCCCACCTCTGCAGATGCTGACCCCTAACCTGGTCTGCATTCTTTCAAGATGTTATCACTGCCAGCAGGCTGATGCTCAACACCAGTTTCAAAGTGGCAATGTCAAATACCCCTGACTTTCCCTTCTTTTCTGGATGGCCACTCATCTACTATCCTGAACTCTCACTGAGCTGAGCACCTAATGGTTTGCAGGATGTCAAACTGCATATCCTCCCAAATATTCTGCAGTGACTCCAGCTGCCAATCAAGTTAGAAATCTTGAAAGCTCTGAAGAATGTTGATCACCAATTCCGCTGTTAAAATCTCATTAAAGAACAGTAATGGGTTTAATTATATTTTAGAGTCAGAAAACCCATATACTCACTGGAACAAAATGAAGCCACAGATATTGCTTCTCTATGCAAAAATTAAACAGCATGAATACAATAATTACTATCTTGGTCAGTTACTTTAGAAATATTAAAAGTACAATGAACACAAAAGCTTAAACTTCAAAATCAATATTAAAAATGTTTCTCCTACAGCCATTTTACTTACACCCTCTAAATTTAAGTCATTTACCCAAAATTGGAAGATTAACTACTTGGTCTGAGTACAATTTCAAAATAACAGGTCAGTCATTTAGCATTTAGAAGAGAAATATGTTTTCCATCAAAAATTTGAAGTTTGTGAATTTTTGTAATTGTGTAGAGTGTGTTGTAGATGATCACCGTCAAGCATATTGTTCAATTGTTTCCCAGGTCTCATGCAAGTGGCAAGACTTGCCTCCCGGTGAAATTTCAAATAGAACTCATGACTACGCAAACAGCAGACAACCTTACGTTTACCAATATAACGGTGAAAAGATTTTTAATGAAGAAAATGAAGTTGGTTGGGTTTAGAATACTGTTGAAGAACTTCTGCAGTGGTGCCCTGGGCTGAGATGATAGGCATCCAAAAACTAAAACCATCATCCTTATGCCGATTATGACTTTTAACCCGTGAAGACTTCTCATTTCGGAGTCAGAGCAATTTTACTAGGGATTCTGGATGTCATACTTGACCCAATGCTGCCTTAAATATTTAGAACCCTTCCTGATTTTTCTTTATTTATATATTCTTTTATCAATTTTGACTTACAACTGGGAACTTAAGAACCTTTGTATTATGGCAGCAGTGTTTGTTTGAAAAAAAAGGACAAACAAGCATTTGTTTGAGGGGCCAGGCCTGAAAGTTAACTAAAAATTGGTTCTTGATCAAAGTGCTCCATAGACCCCTCACCACTGAGGAAAGCATATATGTCTAACCAATTAACAGATGTTTAGCCATTAACAAGGTTAGTACTTGGGAATTGGTGACAGCAAGTCTGGAAGGGAACACGGTGGTCAAACAAAGGGAGGGCCAGAGTGTGAACTAGTTTTTGCAATGTGTTTCTGTGAGGAATTTGACTACTGATGCTGCAGTGTGAAGATTTGAAAGCTCCCTGCCTAACCACACATTATCAGTCATTGTGTGCTCAGAGAATAGAAACTCAGTTTTAAGTATTGCTGAACCTTCCTTACAGTGAACTAAAAAGGTGGCCCCGGATCAACATCCGCAGAAAAATCAACCAAGGAACTATCATATATGCCTGTGGAACAACACAGCATGAAAACCGCTCAAGTAACCTAGCTAGCTTTGTTATTTTCTTTTATTTATTCCTTAACTGTGTTGGTTTGTTTGTCTTTTGTGAGAATGGGGCTGTAAACAAAAGGTTATTGGGTTTAGATCAGACATCAATTAGATTGCTTTAAATTTGGTGTTTTGTTACTGTATTAATAAATAGTTAAGGCTTTGCTTAAGCTACAAACCTGGTGACTAATATTAGATTATTCACAGAATCTGGGATTAGCTATTCAAACATCTGGTTAGGAACCATTGGGACCAATTGTGAGGGTCTTTGACGGTTTGATTTTACTGTGTTGCAAGTGCAGAGGAAGACGGATTTGATTTGGCAATCTGTCTCCAACTCATATCAATGTCAATGGCAGGTGTTTTATCAGATATCAATTATTTTCATTTTCTAAATAAAACTAAAGATTTCAGGATAGCGTGGGATGATGACGTGAAGACAAATAATCAGATATGGTCTTACTAACTACTAAGTGGCAAAATGACCCATTTCTACACATTTGTTTTAATCAATCTTTCCCTGGGTCGCACTCTAAACCTCATTGTAGAATTCCGTCATAAATCTGATAAAGGTTTATGTAACTGAAGCATAATTTCTTCGGTTTTCTAGACACTTATTGGATTAAAAAAATGAAATCTTGGTTGATATTAACTCTTTAGACATGGGCATCCCCAATAAGACCACCATTTAGGTCCATTTGGTGGTGTTAAGCTATCTTCCAGAAATGCCCCAGTCGGGTGGTGCAGGTACATCCACAATGCCATACAAGAGCAGGTTTCAGGATTCTGCCCGAAAAAAAATCAATGGAATTAGCTCAAATGGTTTGCTTTGCATGTGAGGTGTAGCGGGATCAATGCCTGCATTCTCCATTCCCTCTTGGCGGCACGGTGGCTCAGTGGTTAGTTCTGCTACCTCCCAGCGCCTGGCACGTGAGGAGTATTACATCACACTTTTAACTTGTGCTTTGTAGATGGTGACAGGGTGTAGGCAGTCAGGGATGACTTACAGTTGTCATGGTGGACATTTTATGTGAAGACTGAGATGGATCATAAAGTCAGCACTTCTGGCTTAAGAGATAGTAGGAACTGCAGATGCTGGAGAATCCGAGACAACAAAGGTGCAGAGCTGGATGAACACAGCAGGCCAAGCAGCATCATAGGAGCAGAAAGGCTGACGTTTCAGGCCTAGACCCTTCATCAGAAAATTTCTGATGAAGGGTCTAGGCCCGAAACGTCAGCCTTTCTACTTCTGGCTTAAGATGGTTGCAAATGCTTCAGATTTGTCTTTTGCAGTTAGGTACTGGGCTCAGCCATCATTGAGGATGAGGATGTTAGATTTGCTTTGTATACTTATTTTAATGATTTCTGTGCTTTTAATACCCAAATCCTTTCTGGCGTTCAACTGGACAACTTCAAATCTGCACAGGATCAACTCCATTTGGCATATATACGCCTTTTTTATCCTAGTTCATTTGCAAACTTCAGGTCCCATTTGCAATACTTGCTGTCACTCTGAATTTAGTGCAATTACAAACGTGGGTATACAACTCTCTATTCCTTCATTCAAGTTGTTAAAAATAAATTGAAGAACATCATTGGCTACATCTTTCCAATTAAAATACTCAGACAGTCAGAGAGTATAACATAAACCATGAATCAGCAAATGATATCAATACAGGACACAGAAGCAAAAATAATAATATCAAAGGTCCTCACAAAACATTAACCACAAGTTAGACAAACTAGTGGCACATGAGAGAAACCGGGAAACTACAGACCGGAATCTGATTTTGGTTGTGGGTAAATTGGTGAGATTATAAAAGATAGGATTTGTGGGCATTTAGAGAGGCAAAAATTGACTAGGTATAGTCAGCATGGTTGTGTTAGAAAAATCGTGTCTCACAAACATGATTGAGTTTTTTTTGAGGAAGTTACTAAAAAGATTAATGATGGCAGAGCAGTAGATGTTGTTTATTTGGATTTTAGTAACGCTTTTGACAAAGTTCTGCATGGTAAGCTAATTAGTCAAGTTAGGTCACATGGGATTTAGGGTAAGCTTGCCAATTGGATACATAATTGGCTTAACGAATGGAGACAGAGTAATGGTGGAGAGTTGCTTTTCAGACTGGAGACCTGTGACCAGCAGTGTTCCACAGGGATCGGGTTCTGGGTCCTCTTTTGTTCGTCATTTATATAAATAATTTGGATGAGAATATAGAAGGCATAGTTACTAAGTTTGCAGGCATCAACATTGGTGGTACAGTAGACAGTGAAAAAGATTAAAGATTTAAGATTATAGAAAGATCTTGATCAAATGGGTCAATGGTAACATTTTTTGTACAACAAACAAGTGTAGGGTTTATGCAATTAATGACAGGTTCTTGGGTAGTGTTGTAGAACAGAGGAACCCAGGGATGCAGGTACATAATTCTTTGATGTTTGTGTCATCTAAAGACAGAGTGGTTAAAAAGGCGTTTGGCACACTTGCCTTCATTACTCAGTCCTTCAAGTTGGGAAGTCATTTTGGAGGTTGCACAGGACATTGGCAAGGCCTTTTCCGTAATACTGTGTCCAGTTCTAGTCACCCAGATATAGGAAAGATATTCTCCAACTGGAGAGGGTTCAGAAGAGATTTACCAGGATGTTGCCAGGGATGGAAGGTTTGAGTCAAAGAGAGTCTGGGACTTTTTTCATTGGAGTGTAAGAGGTTGAAGGGTGACTTTACAGAAGTTCATAAAATAATGAGCCATATAGATAGAGTTAATGGTAGTTGTCTTTGCCCTAGGTTGGGGGATTTCAAGTCTAATGGGTGCATTAAGGTAAGAGGACAGAGATTTAAGACAGACATGGGCAATTTTTTTTTTATATAAATACACAGAGGGTGGTTCTTGTGTGAAATGAACTTCCTGAGGAAGCAGTGAACGCAGGTACAATTGCAAAGTTTAAAAGACATTTGGATAAATACATAAAAAGGAAAGGTTTGGACGGAAATGGGCCAGCAGCAGGCAGGTGGGACTAGATTAGTTTGGGATTATGTTCAACATGAACTGGTTGGATCAAAAGGGTCTGTTTCTATGCTGTATCACTCTATATAGACAGTGCTGTATGGTTTATATATATTCTCCATGATTCAAAGGTGATCAAGACTGAACATTTCAAAAGGTGATCGAGGCTGAGAAATAAATTTTCAGGATAAAAGATGTGGTAGGGTAGCCTTAGTAGTAAAGGATAAGGATACTGGTGAGGAAAGGATCAGCTCTCCGAGGAGCGTGAAGCAGAATTATTAGAGTCAGAAAACTCAGTTGGGAATTGTTTGACAAACTTTTATAAAGTGCTTATAAACAGTGGTTATACCATTGGATGGAGTACTGAACAAGGATTTATTGACATTTGTAACAAAGGCAAAGTATAAATTGTGGGAAACTTCATTATTTATATCTACTGGCACACTTAAATTGGCAAAAAGATGTATATGTAAAAAATGTTCTTGAAAATTTTGTGGAACATGTAGTCATTTCAGAACAAATAAAGCTATCATAAGTTTAGTATGAGGGTTCATTAGTAATATCACAATTCAAGATCAACTAGGAAATAGTGATAATGCCTAAAAGTTAAAAAAGGTCAAAAAAAAACAGAAACAGAAACAGCTTATAAGAACTTTTAGACGAATACAAAAAGGAGAGAGTGTGGCTAAAGCATTGGTTCCTTAGAAGCAGAGATAGAAGAAAACATCCATAATGAGATTTATGGCAGAAACACTGAACAAGTGTTAATCATAGAGATGTACAGCACGGAAACAGACCCTTCAGTCCCATTTGCTGGCATATGGCCCATATCCCTCTTAAACCCTTCTTATTCATATACCCATCAGATGCCTTTCAAAATGTTGTAATTGTACCAGCCTCTATCACTTCCTCTGGCAGCTCATTCCATACATGCACCACCCCCTGCGTGAAAAGTTTGCCCCTTAGGTCCCTTTTAAAATCTTTCCCCTCTCACCTTAAATGTCTGCTCTCTCGTTTTGGATTCCCCCAATCTGGGCAAAAGACCTTGGCTACTTACCCTATCCATGCCACTCAAGATTTTATAAACCTCGATAAAGGTCACCCCTCACCCTCCGAATTCCAAGGAAAATAGCACCAGCCTGTTCAGTCTCTCCCTGTAGCTCAAACCCTTCAACCCTGGTAACATCCTTGTAAATCTTTTCTGAACCCTTTCAAGTTTCACAACATCCTTCCCATAGCAGGGAGACTAGCACTGCATGCAGTATTTCAAAGTGGCCTAACCAATATCCTGTGCATCTACAATATGACGTCCTAACTCCTATACTCAATGCACTGACCAATAAAGGCAAGCACACCAAACACCTTCTTCACTATCCTATCTACCTGCAACTCCATTTTCAAGGAACTACGAACCTGCATTCCAAGGTCTCTTTGTTCAGCAACATTCCCCAGGACCTTACCATTAAGGTGTACGAGTCCTTTCCAAAATGCAGCAGCTCATATTTATCTAAATTATCCAGTGTTCAGGGATGTGTAGGTTAGGTACATTAGCCATGGAAAATGCAGGCTTACAGGGATAGGGTAGGAGAATGGGTCTGGGTGGGATGTTCTTCGGAGGGTTGGTGCAGACTCATTGGGCCAAAAATGGCCTGTTTCCACGTTTTAGGGATTCTATGGACCTCCCAGGCACAAAGCCATGCTGACTATCCCTAATCAGTGCAGTTGGAACACAGGTTGCATATGTTATACCTCATTGGGGTAGTGCACTGAAAGTCAAGCCCTGTTATTTCCAGAGTTGTAATAAAAAAAGTTAGAGAATTTTAAAAGTACGCACAGTTCCCCAATTTACTGGACTTTCAAACCCAAGTTATCAGAAAGCATGGACTAGGTTTCAATACTTAAGAAGAATTAATATTTTTTTAAAAAGTAGGCTCTAGCTACATGTAACCAACTATGAACCACTGGCATACATCTCTACTAGTTAAAACTCTAACCCCCTTAAACCCCCCCCTCTACTCACAGACAGATAGGAACAAAATATGGGTGTTACAGGTGGCGAGAAAAACTAGGAAAGCAGATAAAGTGTTCCCTGTCAATGGGATTTGCTATGATTATTCTTGTACTGAACAAAACATTTCTAATCTTCCTTCTCTGAATGCTTTCACTGTTTGCAATAGGTTTATCCTCAAGGCTCTCTGAACTTCTACGTCAAAAAAATACTCAACATGCAGCAACTGGAAGAAAAATGTTTTGCTCCAGCAACTTCCTTAAATTCTAGAACTGTTGCCCATATATCTCAGGCATCAACTTATAAGCTGGCAATATAGTTTTCTTTATAGCATTATAACCCCAAGAAACCACCTCTGACAGGTGTTTGATCTTACAAGAATTACTATTTATTACATAATAAGTGACTCTAGGTACAGGTAAACAACTATGAACAGTTGGTCTATAAACTATTCATTAAAACTTTAGCAGCTTTATAAACTAGCTCTCTTGCATACAGAAAAAAAATCATGGCTATCATACTTGCAGGGAAAAACTGGGAAATCAGTTCAGTGGTTCCTGTTCACAGAATTTGATTAGATCATTCTCACACTCTATCTTCCTTTTCTGGATACTTTCACTTGGCTTCAGGAGGCACAGGATGATTGGATCACACTCAAGACGGCTTCTGACTTATTAATTAAAAGTCACAGTTTACAGCAACTGCGAAGGAATAATAAAGCTGTTTTCTTCAGACTTAAAGCAAAATAGATTTTGCTGCAGAGAATAAAGACAGCTTCTGAGTCTGTTGAGATCGCTTTCACCTTACAGTTCTAAAGAAATTGGTGCAGAGATGGCAGAAACGTTTAAAAAAAATCCTTAGATCCAAGAATAGTCTCAGCAGATTGGAAGTTAACAAGCATAACATTACTTTTCAAGAAAGGATAGATAGAAAGTAGGGAACTATAAGCCAGTTAGCATAATGTTTGTCCTAAACAAAATGCTGAATCTATCAAGGAAATTTTAATGCATTTAGGAAAGTACACAATTAGAACAAGTCAACACAGCTTTATGAAAGAGAAGAGAAATGTTGTTTGACAATTTATTAGCTTTGTCAAGATTGACCATAGACTAGATAAAGAGCAACCAACAGATATTGTATATCAGGTTTCCAAAAGGCAAGAAGCCACAACAAATTAATACAGGCAGCCCCAAGTAATTAGGAGGGCAAATAAAATTTTAGCTTTGATTGGAAGGGTATTGCAGTACAGGAATAAAAGGGCTTGCTGTGGCTGTACAGTTAAATTGAGCATAAATTTAGAAGAATACAATATAATTTTATTAAAACATACACAATTCTGAGCAGACTCAGCTGGGTAGATGCTGAGATTGCTTCCACTGGCTGGGGAAGCCTAAACATAGGAACACATACTTTAGGTAGGGGACCAATTATTTAGGACCGATGAGGAAAATCATTATATGCAAAAAGGTTGTAAAACTTTTGAATTCTCTACCTCAGAAGAATGTTGATGCTTCACTGTTTAATTCATTTAAAATGTTGGGATTGAGTATTTGAGTTTTTCATGGAATCAAGAGATAGGAACAGCAGAGAAGTAGAAAGATCAACCAGTGTCAGTGTCACAGTGAATGGCAAAGCAGATTTGCCAGATCATAGGCCTATTTACTTAGTTTGTAGGATCTCATCTAATTTGATGCACACACTTAAAAAGGAAACAATTGTACATTTTTGCTGAATATCAAAACTGCCTTTTGGATATCAAGGCAGGGGATCGAGCAATATTTGCAATATCCAAATATTAGCATTTAAAAGAAGATCTCCTTGTGTTCTAATATCTTCAAAGCATTCCAATACCAAATGTTTGCAAACAATAGCTCAGTGATTGATTGCACTTAAAAGATAACTATATTGTCTTATGGAATACTCCAAGATTCTTTAGGAGTGTGAAAACATTTCTATGAAAAAAACTGATTTTCCTATTTTTAAAAAGATGATGATATGCTATCTACAAAAGTATTCTGTTTTTCATGCAGGGTGAAGAAAGTGAACGTTGAACGTGGTGGATGGGTACTAATCAAGCAAGTTGCTGATGGAACCTTTGAGACAAGAGGAGAGGATACCATCCCACTCTTATACCTTGTAGAAAGGCTTTGGGGAATCAGGAGTTACTCACCAAAGAATTCCTAGCCTCTGACCCATTCTTCTAGCCAGTGCATTTGTATGGATTGTCCAGTTCAGTGCCTCGTCAATAGTAACCGCCAGAATATTGAAAGTGAGGATAATCAATATTATTATTGTCAATTATATTCGTACCATTAAACATAAAGGGCAATGGTTAGATTATCTCTTGTTGGAGATAGTCATCATCTCCACTTGTGTGACACAACTGTTACTTGCAATTACTCTTTAAAACAACTCTAAATCTACCCATCCTCTCTGTATTTGTGAATGTTGTGTGATGTTCAATGTTACATATATTAGTTTGTTCTTTGATCAAATCTCATATCATGTATTGATTTTCTCTTCTACATGAAATAATTACTTAAATAACCATGAAGCACAACAATAACCAACCATATTCTTGCAAAAAAGTTGAGCATAAAGCTACATGACATGACAGTTCAGTACGAAGGTAGTGAGGCTGTATTTGTTCAATCTCCCACTGGCAGGCCATCTGTACTACTAGAAGCAAACATGTCAAAATGAGGATTGTACAGTACAGTGAACCCAAGGTACTACAAAGACTTGGACATCTGCAGGCTAGGAACAACCAGAGACACTGAAGTAATGTGATTTAATTTATTATTTCAATAGATCTCCCCTGGATAGCAGGAGCGAATAAGTACACACCAACACATACAGTAGTAACTATCCTGGACACAAAAATGGTTACAGTCATAAAGGGGTGTTCAGATTCGAATTTTTCAGATTGTTATGGGATCAAATTTAAAATCATTTGTATGTGAAGATACAACCCCACATACTCTATCCACTTGCCCTTGTGGCTCTCAAAGTTAGTATAAATTGATTTATACAATATAACAGAACGAAGGACAAGTTTAACTAGGTTTAGATCAAATTTGCTAATGGTTTAAATTGATGTGCTAAAAAAAAACTCTTCATTAAACGATTCCACCATTACAAGAAAGTCATACATCTTCTATTCAACCTTTTGATCATAATCCAAGAAAGGCCCATGAAAAGGAAAAGGAAACTTTATTTACATCACAATCAGAGCATTTCACACAAGGAAAAAATAAATAAATCCAAATAACTCTACCACTTACGCTTTCCTGTCAAAGATTTACTATTATTTCTGGTTGCTTGACATACTTTTAAAATATAACCAGTTGTATTTAAACTACAATCAACAGAACATCCAAAAAGTTGTATGAGGCAGACAAAGGCTATAAAAGCAGGTTTGCTCATAATTCAAATTAATTTTAGGGACAAATCTCTGCCCTTTACCCAAGCTCTGTAGGAATTTGTTTTCCTCGACTATTCTATGACTATTTGCAGTGCATCACAACTGATTTACTTTCAGCCCGAGCTGAATGAATCAAAATGTGTACTAAAAAAAAGTGGTTTGACACAGGAAAAAAGGACTGCAGCTAAAACATTCCAGAATTAAATTTGAAAGCTAACATGACAAAAAAATCTGGAGAGCGTAATTAGAGCCTCAAAAGATATAACCCATTAACATCAAATCTTAACACAGAAGCTAACAAAAATCAAAATGGTAAACTGGCACTTGAACTCATCATTTCATAAGGTTAAAATCTGATATTTGACCAGGCATTTGATTTAAATGCATGAAGCATTTTCCTATCTTAAATGAAAGTGAGAACATTCATTTTTGTATGAATGACCTCGTGCTTCAGGACAAATATGTTACCCTAGGGAAAAGGTAAATACCCTTGGCTATTTACCCTATCCATGCCCCACATAATTTTAATAAACCTCTATAAAGGTCACTCAGCCTCCAACACTGCAGGGAAAAAAGCCCCAGCTTATTCAGCCTCTCCCTATGGCACAACTCCCCCTACCCTGGTAAATCTTTTCTGAACCCTTTCTAGTTTTACAACATTTTGCAAATAGCAGGGAGACCAGAATTGAACACAGCATTCCAAAAGTACCCTAAGCAATGCCCTGTACAGCCCCAACATGACCTCCAATTCCTATACTCGATGCACTGATCAATGAAGAAAAGCATACCAAAAACCACCTTCTCTATCCCATCTACCCGCAACTCCATTTTCAACTAACTATGAACCTGCACTCCAAGGTCTCTTTGTTCAGCAATACTCCCCAGGACCTTACCGTTAAGTGTATATGTCCCTCCCTGATTTGCCCTACCAAAATGCAGCACCTCACATTTATCTAAATTAAACTCCATCTGCCACTCCTCGGCCCATTTGGCCCATCTGATCAAGGTCCCATTGTACTGAGGTAACCTCCTTGGCTGTCTATTACACCACTAATTTTGATATCATCTGCGAACGTAGTAACCATACCTCCTATATTCACATCCAAATCATTTTATATAAAATCACAAAGCAGTGGATACAGCACTGATCCTTGTGGCAAACCGCTGGTCATAGGTCTCCAGTCCAAAAAGCAAACCCTCACCACTACCTCTGTCTCCGATCTTCGAGCCAGTTACGTATTCAATTGGCTAATTCTCCCTGTATTCCAACTGATCTAAACTCGTTAACCAGTCTGCCTAATGAGGCGGCCAACTGTAACTTTGCTATTTACAAGTACAGTTCAATTTATTTTTAAGATGTATAATGGAATTAACTTCAAACACCTTTTATCAGGTAGAGCATTTCAGAACCTTTTTCCAACTGTTTTAATTCAATGTACTCCTATTATTGAGTCATACTGAGAAAACGCTAGTTTTTCACCATCCATTCATCAAAACCTCTCATCTTGAAAAACTTCTACTAGGTCACCTCTTCATACAATTAACTGGCATCTATGCATTAAAAAATTGCCTAATTACATCCTATCCATAAAACAAAGGCTAAATCAAACCTGGTCAATTACCTCCCTACAGTCTATTCTCAAAGTGATGGAAGGCATAGTCAAGAATGATATCAAGCATCACTTGCAAAGGAATAACCTGCTCACTGAGAGTTTCGATTCCATCAGAGACACACAGCTCCGATCCTCATTATTGTCTTGTTCAAAACATAAACAAGACGACCTGAACTCCAGGTGAGAATGACTACCCTTAACATCAAGGCAGCATTTGATTAAATATGGTATGAAGAAACCAGAGCAAAACTAGAGTCAAAGAGAATCAGGAGTAATTATTCCCTGGTTGCAGTCATACCTAACACAAAGGATGACGGTTGTTGTTGTTGGTCAGTCATCTCTGCAAGCATACTTCAGGGTAACCTTTTGTAGGTATTCCAGACATTTTATAATGTACCTCTGGAACCTCCTGGTTCAGAGATGGGGTTACTGATCTGCTGTGACAGAACCTTCATTCGTCAGGGTAGTGTCCTAGGTTCAACTATCTTCAGTTGCTTCATCAATGATGTTCCCTCTGACCCAAGGTCAAAAGTAGGAAGGTTCCCTGATGATTACAATCTTCAGCTCCCAATTGTGACTCTGCAAATATTGAAGTAATCTCTGTTTCCATGTTCAGTAGGATCTAAACAATATTCATGTTTGGCCTGATAAGTAGCAAGTAACAAGCAATAACAATCTCCAACAAGAGAGAATTTGATTATTGTCCCTTGATAGTCAATGGCATTTCCATGACAGAATCCTCCACTATCAACATTCTGGGAGTTACAGTTGACGAGAAACAGAAATGGACCAGCCACAAACATTATTGCTAGAAGTTCAGGTCAGAAGATACAAATACTGCGGATAGTAAGTCACTTTCTGGCTCTCCAATGCCTATCCACTATTTAAAAGACACAGCTCAGGAGGGTAATAGAGTATTCTCACATGTCTGCATGAGTGCAACTCCAACACCACTCAAAAAGCTTGACACCATCTAGGACAAAGCAGTCGACTTGTTTGGTACCCTATCCACCACCTTCAACATTCAACCCCTCATGACCTCCATCACCAATGCACTGTTGTAGCACTAAAAAAAATGGACTGCTATAAATTCACCAAGGCTCCTTTGACAGCACTGTCCAAACCCACAACCTCTATCACCTAGAAAGCCAGGCAGCAGATGCATGGAAACATCATACCCACAAGTTACACTCACCAAATGATACAGTATCCTGATTGGCACTGTATGCCATTCACCGTCGTTAGGTCAAAATCCTGGAACTCCTCAAAACAGCACTGTAGGTGTCCTAAACCCTAAGGATTGCAGTGGCTCACTGCACATTCCTAGTTTCCAAGCAAGAGATGCAATAGCTACTGGCCTCGTCTGTAAAACCCACATCCCATGAATGAATAAAACAAAAGACAAGATTCCAAGGACACTCATCAGGGTGGATGCCATTAGGATAGTTAGACAAATGCTTAATCAATAAGGGTTATGGCAGCAGGCAGCAAAGAGGAGTTAAAACAACACTTACAACAGCATTGTATTATTGAATGGTGCAGCAGATTCAAGCAGTCAAAACATGTTAGTCTTGCTGTTTTTCATTATGATCTTCAGAGAAAGAAAACTACTCACTCTCAACCATGGACTAACTGGAAGTGGGCATGTGCAAAGAGGTTGAACTGTGATAATGTCCTTCCTCCACGATAACACTCGAGAATGGATACTTCAGCAGACACACGAGAAATCTGGCCAAGGAATGAAGGAAATCAGTGGAAAAGCGATACGACACCACACCACAGCAGTGCCAAACCCGGTTCTCAAAATATTCCGGGTGGGGTCACTAGGCCATGTTCAGGAAACCCCAGCCTCTCTTTCCTAGCTTTTCTCCTACCGATTGGGGGGGTGTGGCCTCTGAGCAAAGCAGCAGTCGCAGCCAAATTCACTGCACCAATTGGCTCTGCTGCAGAGGAAAGGAGGAAAGGAGGAAAAAGAGCAGGAATACCGTAATAGGGAATTCAATAATAAAGGGAACAGATAGATGGTTCTGTGGCCAAAAATGAGACTCTAGAAGAGTCAGAGAAAAAATATATATAGACCCCAAAATTGTAGCAGTGACATTTGGAAAGGCGTTAAAAAGGATATTAGAGATGTGAGAAAGGGGGGTACGGCTGTAATTATGGGCAACTTCAATTTGCATATAGATCAGGCAAATCAACTCAGTAGAAATATTGTAAGGAGGAATTCTTGGAGTGTATACAGATAGTTTTATGGATAAATACCTTGAGGATCCAACTAGAGAAGATAAAACCCTTGACTTATTATTGAATAACAAAAAAGTGTGTGGGCATTTACGAAAAGAAGAGAGACCACAGACTAATGCCCAGTGGTTCTGACCTCTAATCATGAAGTGCTTCGAGGCGCTGGTTATGGTCCACATGAACTCTGGTCTCCCAGCCTGCCTCGATCCCCTGTAATTTGCCTACCAACCTAATAGGCCGACAGCAGACACCATTTCCCTAGTCCTGAACTCATCCCTGGAACGTCTGGACAACAATGACACCTACATCAGACTCCTGCTCATTGACATCTCTGCCTTCCACTCCAGACTGATCTCAAAACTCAGACTTCGGTCTCAGATCTGCCCTCTGTAACTGGATCCTTAGCTTCCTGGCCCATATACTGCAGTGAAGATAGACAACTGCACCTCCTCCACAATAACACAACACTGGCGACCTCCAAGGATCCATTCTCAAACCCCTACTGTAATCCCCATACACCAACTGTGTTGCCAAATTCCGAACAAACACCATCAGCAAGTTTGCTTACAACACCATGTTAGGACAGATATCAGACAACAATGAGTCAGAATACAGAAAGGAGATAGAGGGCTCGATGACATGGTGTAATGATAACAACCTCTCTCAATATTGGCAAAATCAAAGAACTGATCATTGACTTCAGAAAGAAAGGAGGAGAACACACCCCCACCTACATCAGTGGAGCCAAGGTTGAGGGGGTCGGCAGCATCAAGTTCCTAGGAATGACAATCGACAACCTGCGCTGGACTTCCCACATAGATGCAACAATTAATGCAACAATGCCTCTTCCTTCTCAGGTGGCTCAGGAAATTTGGCATGTCCATAAGGAGCCTCACCAACTTTTACAGATGCACCATTGAAAGCATACTGTCTGGGCGCATAACGGCCTGGTACAGCAACTGCTCTGCCCTGGACCATGAGAAACTACAGGAGGTTGTGTGCAGACCAGATCAGACCACCACAGAAGCCAATCTCCTATCCGTGGACTTCATTTACACATCCTGTTGATGTTGGCAGCCTTGCCACGGCAAAGACCCATCCCACCCTGGTAATGCTCTCCTACAACCTTTTCTGTCCAGCAGAAGATACAGAAGCTTGAACACACACACACCCCAGCAGGTTCAAAAGCAGTTCTTACCTACCACTGGATTGATGAACAGACTCTCTAATCCAAATAATGCAGATCCTGGATAACGTTGACCTTGTCTAGCATGTGTCCTGTGGAGGTGTAATCTGTATGCCTTACCCTGTCCAAGCTTTTCTTTCAGCCTCTGATCTGATGTCCTTGCTTACTATGATTTGCCTGTACTGCTCTCAAACAAAGATTTTCATTGTACTTAAGTACACATGACAATAAATCAAAATCAGATACAATTAGATCAATTTCTTTATTAAGATGAAGGGTGACATCATTGTTTTAGACTAGGATCCTGAATTTAATTAAAGGAAATTATGACAGTATGGAGCACGAGCTGGCAATGATAAACTAGAGATCATGGGATGACAGTACAAAGGCAACAGAAAACATTTAAAGAGCTCTTGGATACTATAAAATTTTCTCATTCTAGTTTAGCATAAAAATAAAATGGGAAACGTGGCTGGACCACAACTAACAAGGGAAATCAGGGGTTGTGTTAAATCCAAGGAAGAGGCATACAATTTGGCCAGAAAAAGCGAGAGAGACCTGAGGATTTCTAATAGTTTAAATCCCAGCAAAGGGAGACAAAGAGACTGGTTAAGAGGTGGTAAAATAAAGAATAAGAGTAAGCTTACAAGGAACATACAGACTATTAGCAGAAGCTTCTGAAGATATGTGGAGAGAAAAAGGATTGGGAAAGACATAGAGGCCCCTACAGCCAGGTACAGAGGAATTTATAATTGGGAACAAAGATGGAATACCAATTAAATATTTTCTTAATTCTGTCTTCACAAAAAGGAAGACACAAATAAACAGTGAAAATTTAGGAGAACTTAAGGTCGAATGCGAAGGCAGAATTGAAATAGATTAATATTAGAAGGGAAAATGAGACTGAAGGCAGATAAATCTCCAGGGCCTGATAACCTTCATCTGAATACTTAAGTGGCCCTAGATACAGCAGATGAGCTAGTGGTGACCATCCAAAATTCTATAGATTTAGAACAGCTCTTATAGATTGGAAGGTAGCTAATCTAACTCCACTAAAGAAGGCAGGCAAAGTGCAAACAGTGAATTATACCCTGGTGGGCTTGACACCAGGAGAAGGAAAATTGCTAAAGTCCATAATAAAAGGTATAATAACACAGCACTTGAAAAATAATGACAAGATCAGACAGTGTTAGCACAGATTTATGAAGGGGGAGTCACGCTTGACAAATCTGCTGAAATTATGAGGATGCAACTAGTAGAGTGGATGGGGGTAGCCAGTGGTTCACTTGGGTTTTCACAAGGCTTTCAATAAAAAAAAGGTCCCAAAGAGATATGGCCATGCAAAATTAAAGCATATGCGATTGAAGATTCTGCACAGAAATAGATGGAAAACTGGCTGGCAGACAGGGAACAAAGAGTCCAAATAAACATGTCTTTTTCCAAGTGACAGGCAATGACTAGTGAAGATACCCAGGGATCAGTGTACTGAGAGTAGCTGGAGTCCAAGCAAAGTTTCCTCCTCTAAAATCATCAATACATCATATCTCCAAAGTCACAGACAACACAAAATTAGGTGGGAGGGTGTGCTGTGAGAAGGATGCAGAGAGGTTTCAGTGCACTTTGGACAGATAAGTGGGTAAGTGCTTGAAGATATAGTATAATGTGGATAAACATGAAATTACCTATTTTGGTTGCAAAAACAGGCAGGCAGAATCTCTCATTGGGAAAGGGCATGGTTCAACAAAACCTGTGTCCTTGAACACCAGTCGCTGAAAGTAAGAAGCCAGATGCAACAGGTGGTGAAGGCAGCAAACAATATGCCGAACCTCAAACAAAGGATTTCAATAAAAGGAGCAAGGACATCTTGCTGTAACTGTGTAGGGCACTGTTTAGATCACACCGAGAACTTGTGCAGTTTTGGTCTCCTTACCTTAAAAGGAAGAGCAACAAAGTTTTACCAGATAGATTTTTGGTACAGCACATCTGACTTATTGGGAGACACTGCATCCATAAGGATTATATTCACTAGAGTTTAGAAGAATACCTATCTCCCTTGCAGAAACTTATAGAATTCTAACAGGTAGATGCAGGAAGGCTATTCCTGATGACCAGGGAGTACAAAAGCAGGGATCAGTGTGTAAGAATACGGTGTAGGTCTTTTAAGACAGAGCTGGAGCATCAGAGGCTGAGGGATGACCTTACAGAGGTTTATAAAATCATGAGGGGCATGGATAGGGTGAATACCCAAGGTCTTTTCTCAAGGGTGGGGGAGTCCAAAACCAGAGGGCAGAGGGGGAAAAAAGATATCTCATAGGCAACTGTTTCACACAGGGGTCAGTGAGTGTACGCAATGAGCTGCCAGAGGAACTGGAGGAGGCTGGTACAATTGCAACATTTAAAAGGCATCTGGATGGGTACATGAACAGGAGGGATTGAGGGGTCTATGGGTCAAATGGGACTAGATTTATTTAGGATATCTGGCTGGCATGGACAAGTTGGATTGAAGGGTCTGTTTCCTGCATATCTCTATGACTCTGTGACAGAGATGAGGAGAAATTTATTTACCCACAGAATGGTGAGCTCGTGGAATACTCTGCCACAGGAAACTGTCAGGGACCAAAACATTGAAGACGTTCAAGAAAGATGTCGATACAGTTCTTAAGGCATAAAAGAGACCAAAGGATATGGGGAGAAAGTGGAAACAGTGGTACTGAATTGGATCATTGGCCACAATCATGTTAAAAAAGGCAGAACAAACTGGAGGGCTGAATGGCCTACTCCTGCTCACAAAGTCTTTGGGAACAGAAACAATCTTCCCACACTTTAAACACAAATGCCACTTCAATTAAAACATTTTCTTTCAAAATGCTATTCACCAATTTTATCCATTAATTCCTCTACTAGGAAAGAGATTTTTAAACAAGTTTGTCAACTAATTAAACTTAAAATATCTAGCTAGCAAAACCTTGATCGACTAAACATTCAACCATGAACAGTACCTCAATACCTTAAAGAGCACATGACTGAAGCACTCCTTAACATGGTAATGCCATAAGACCCAGGAGAGCAGAATAAATTGTCCAATTAACGCTCATCTAACATGAAAATCATTAGTTTATAAAAATGGTATGCAAATGAAGTTGTCCATAAATTGTCACTGTTTCATTTCACGCAGCCTTCTTTTAGAGATTACTTCTTGATTTTTACTTAACCAGTTCCTGAAATGCATTTATGGATGGGAACATTGTCCTGGTATCCACAATTCTTAGATAGGATTTATTATTCCAACCTCTAGACTCGAATAAATCTATCGCATCTCAGTGACTGAAACAAGGGCTTCATTGTTTGCTCAGGATACAGGGAGAAACATTAAATAAAAAATCCATTACAGAAGGGGAGTGGGATCAGATGAGCTGCTTTTGTGGACAGCCAGCAAAGGCATGCTTGACCTATTTACAGAGTCAGAGTCATAAAGGTCCATCGACTTCATGAACAGCAAGCTGCTTTGGCGGAGGCAATCTTGGCAAGGTAGGCCCAGTGGCAAAAGATGGCCCCTGAGGATTGGTGATTTGGTCATCGGTTGGGTCTGGCACTGGCGGCAGCAAAGCAGTCACAGAAGAGCATCACAGCAACATCACTGAGTTGGGCCCAGCAGCAAGAGACATGGCGGGTCCAATGCAGGCGGTCATGAGGCAGTAGTGGAGGAGAATTGGCCCAGTGGTGGAAGATTGTACCTGAAGAATGGAGACTTCAACCTTGGTTGGATCCGTGTAGACAGTGGCAAGGCAATGGAGGAGGGATGGAGGCTCAGGCGTCGTTGACAATGAGCTGGCTCAGAACTGATGGAGTCTCTTTAGGCTATACCTATTTTTTTCTTATTCATAAAACTATTCAAAATGGCACCCGATCATGGTAACAGTGGAAAAGCTTTTCACTGTATTTCCTCACTGTAAAATGCATGTGACAAAAATCATTCCTTCGTCCTTCCACTACTCTACCCCTCCTGCTCTAAGTTTATTTCACTCAAAATTAATTTTCTTTTGAAATCATTCAACTCTGCTGAGGGGCAGCACAGTGGTTAGCACTGCTGCCTGACAGCAGCAGGAACCAGGGTTCAATTCCAGCCTCAGGCAACTGTCTTGTGTGGAATTTGCACATTCTTCCCGTGTCTGCGTGAGTTTCTTCTAGGTGCTCCAGTTTCCTCCCACAGTCCCAAGATGTGCACGTTAGGTGGATTGACCATGCTAAATTGCTCAGTGTCCAGGGATATGTAGGCTAGGTGGGCTTTGCTGTTAAAGTTGACAAGCCTTAGTTCTGTAACTGTCCAACACTTACAAGGCTCTTGCAAGCTGTGCGGTTAAGAGTGGTGACTGCAGGGAGGATAAGGGAGTCATTCAAGTAAGGGAAGCAAATACAGTGACAAAACGTGCCTTTGAGGGATTTGTTATATCTTGCTTCTCTTGAAGAGAAATGTTCCAAACCTGGAGCCAAAGTTCCTGTTCCATGGAAAGCAGAGTTACTAACTTGGATTTATTTTCAGACAAAAGAAGAGGAGTGGGTGGAGTCAGGCACTCTGTTGAAGTTGGGGTTTCGGGAGTTGAAGCTGATAGGTACAACTCTCTCTGCTGCAAGTTTCATTCTATTTGTGTTACTTTCTCCTGGAGTGGAGGAGATAACAAGTGAACGAATTTGTTTTCCTGAATTTGCCTTTGCCAAGCGTGTGTTTAAGGGATGCTGCTATATTGGAACAGTCAGAGTAATACAGCATGGAAACAGGCCCTTTGGCCCAAACTGGCCCATGTTGACCATGGCGTCCACTTAGTTGGTTCCAATTGCCTGCATTTGGTCCATATCCTTCTAAACCCTTCTCATCCACATACCTGCCCAAATGTTTTTTTAAATGTTACTATTGTACCTGTCTCAACCACATTCTCCGGCAGCACACTCTAGATACACACACCACTCTGTGTGAAGAGGTTGCCCCTCGGGTCCTTCTTAAACCTTTCCCCTCTCACCTTAAACATATACTCTCCAGTTTTCAATTCCCCATACCCGAGAAAAAAAAACTGTGCATTCATCCTATCTATACCTCCTCATGATTTCATACACAATCAGGTCATCCCTCATTCTCCTATGTTCCAAGGATTAAACTCCTACCCTGGCCAACCTCTCCCTACACCTTAGGCCTGCTAGTCCTGACAACATCCTCAAATTTTCTTTGCACACTTTCCAGCATAACTATGTCTTTCCCGTAACAGGGTGACCAAAACTGTATACAATACTCCAAGTGCGACCTCACCAACGACTTCTACAACTGTAACAACATCTCAACTCCTATACTTAATGCCTTGACCAACGAAGGTCAGCATGCTAAATGCCTTCTTCACCACCGTGTCCACCTGTGACGCGGCTTTCAACAAACTATGTACTTGTACTCCTAGGTCCCTCTGCTCAACAACACTCCTCAGGACCTTACCATTTACTGTATAAGTCTTACCTTAGTTTACCTTTCCAAAATGCAACACCTTACACTTATCTATATTGAATTGTATTTGCCGATCCTCAGACCACTTCCCCAGCGGTTCAAGATCCTTCTGAAATTTTTGATAACCTTCTTCGCTATCAACGATACCTCCTAATTTTGAAAACTTATTAGTCATGCCTCATACATTATTTCCAGATCATTTGTGAATAACAAAGGTCTCAGCACCGACCCGTGGCACGCCACCAGTCATAGCTCTCTAGTCGGAGAAACAACCTTCAACCATCACACTCGGCTTGCTAGCATCAAGCCAATTTTAAATCCAATTAGGTAGCTTTCCCTGGACCCCATGTGACCCAACTTTCATGACTAGCCTGCTGTGGGGACCTTGTCAAAAGCCCTACTAAAGTCCATATAGACAACATCTACTGTCCTACCCTCATCTATCCTCTTGGTTACCTCTTCGAAAAACTCTAAAGGATTTGTCAGACATGACTTCCCGTGCACAAATCCATGCTGACTATCCCTAATCAGACCTACTCAGTTGATGAGTGGTAATTAAATAACACATTGTTCTGTTAATTATTTTGATCATGTTAAAGTTATGCAAATTTTTTTTTGTACATATTTTAACTCCATGGTGTAAGAATAAAGTGTGTTCTGCTTATTTCCTAGTAGTTTGACCAATGGAATCATATCTGGAATGCAACATCTTTCACTTGCCTTTAAATAAGAGTTAAAGTCGACTTCGAGATACAGATTCATAGACATACACAGCACAGAAACATATCCTTTGGTCAAACCCGTCCATGCCAACCAGATATCGCATACAAACCTAGTCCCATTTGCCAGCATTTGGCCCATAACTCTCTAAACCCTTCCTATTCATATATCTTCTAAATGTTGTAATCGTACCAGCTTCCACTACTTCCTCTGGCAGTCCTTGATATGTTTTGAGGGGGTTCAGTCTGGCCCATAACAATAGAAATGTAGTTGTGGTAGGAGACAGTACAGTTAGCGAGCTAGATAATGCTCTCTGCAACCATGAGGACTTCTGAAGGCTATGTTACCTGCTTGGAGTCAGGGTTAAGGACATCTCCTCCAGGGTAGAGGAGAATTTGGAGAAGAAGGAGAGAAGGGACCCAATAGTATTCATCCATGCTGGTACCAAAGACTTTGGTAGGACTAGAAAATAGGATTTGCTGAAAAGATTTTGAACAGTCAGGAGCCAATTTAAAAAGAATATACAAGGTATAATATCTGATTACTACCTAAGCCACAAACTAGCATAGGGTAAATATAGTCAAAAGGTTGAATGCATGGCTCAAAGATTAGAGTGGGTTTCACATCATGACAGCAGTGCTGGGGTAGAAGGGAGCTGTCTGGTAGGATGGACTTTACTTGAACCATGCTGGGACCAGTGTCCTGTGAATTGACTAACTAAAGCTGTAGACAGAGCTTTAAACTAATCTAGAGATGGAGGGGGCTTGGGTGAGCGAAAGTGTGGGCTTATGAAGCAAAAGTATATGGCAGCATTACATAGCAACTATTTGGATATCGATAACTAGATATAGGAAGGGACAGAATAATCAAACAGGAAAACAACAGTCAATGAGGTCAAAAGGGGAAATATGGTAAAAGGCTAATACTTCACTTGAATGTTTGTAGTATTTGGAACTCAATCTTATAGCCATTACTAAGACATGGTTACAAGTAGATCAAAGTTGAGAACTAAACATTTGGAGGTACATGACTTTTCAAAAGAACAGGCAGAAAGAAAGAGTGGTAAGGCAGCTTTGTTAATACTAAATGGAATATCCATGATATCAAGAAATGATCTCAGACTGGATGATATAAAATCCATACAAATGGACAGAAAAATTAAAAGACAAAGATGACATCTATATGGTCAATCTATAAGGCCACTAACAGTAGCAATATGGTAAGACACAATAAATAAATCAGATGATAATGTGGCATGAATTAAAAAGGTAGTACTTTAATCATGGGAGACTTTAATCTTCATGAAGTTTGGGATAGTCAGTCAGATTGATGGACCGAAGCCATAAGGAAGAATTCATGGAATATGTATTCAAGACACTTTCCTAGAAGAAAATTATTCTGGATCCAACCAAGGATCAGGTTATTTTGGATTTGGTGATATGCAAGTGAGGCAGTTTTAATAAATATGTCAGAGTTCATGGGCCAAAGTAATGTTAAAATTAGAACTTGGTCATTCAGAGGTATTTTTAGGATGCATAATTTTATACATACGGGAGGGGAAAATCTGTAACCTTCTTTCAAAAAAGGTGAGTCAGTTAACTTCAGAAATGGGATTACTGGATTTTCATTACACAATGACGCTCATGGTAATGGAATTAAGACAGCTAAATGTAAAGGATCTGATCTACTTTGGTCTAAATCAAACAGCAGAACAAACTCAAGAACCTGATTAGCCTAGTCCTGTTCCTTTGTTCACAGAAAGCTAGACTAGATCAGGCACAAATGGTATAAAAACCAATTACATATTTGCCATATTTCTAAGTATACAGGATAAGCCAGTGAGCATTTGACAACATATTAGACATGACCTCAGTCACACTGGAGCAGCCCACCATCAAAAAGAGGTCTCCACTTCAGTGAGCTGACTTACAGCCAGTTTGATTCAGGAGCTCAAAATATTAAAAAAACTAAAGAACAAGTCACAGCCAGCTATTAAATTTATTCATCCCTACCTGAAATAATAGGACCCATGCAAAAGATTGGGAATGCACTTTTCCATTTCATTTCTGAAAATAAGTTTGACTTTTTAAATTTTAATGGCAATAGATTAAAACGCTTCAATTTGAAGTTTTAGCTGATATTGAGATTGATGGAATCTGATTGGTCATACTCTGAGCCAAACTCGTTTTCATGCTGCGGTTCTCATCTGCCTAAACAAACAACTGGTCAAATGACACTCAAAGCCATCAGCAGAACACTGCAAAATAGCAAACAAGAAATTGAGCAGAACAGCAAAAGAAAAAAAGCCTGTCATAAACAGAGGCAGGGAAAAATGCACTGCTTCAACATGCGGGAATATGAGCCACAAAAGTGACACCTATTGTTACTGGCCAAAAAATGCTTCCCACTAGATAGACCAAAGTCACTCAAGGCTCTAGATTTAGAGTGCTTAAAAAGTATTTCAACACCAAGAGCAGCAATGAATTGCATTATAAAATCTGACAGTGACTCAATTGTAATATTAACACTCAAGAACATTTTCTGTTTCAATTCCAGTAATATCACTTTTCTCAAAAGGTAGACATGGAAAGCTGAACAAGAATATCAAGCAGCAACATCATAAAACCCCATTATAATTTTTCCACTAATTTTACTGTAAACAGTAATTTCATGATTCTTACAAAAGAATGAGATGCACAGGATTCGGGCATTGCGTATTGCATGTAATAATTCGACCTATACAGAAATAAAAATAATCTTCTGTTCATTGTAGAAGCAAGAGAGTAACATTGGAGAAATGTCAAAAAGGAATAATGCCAACTATCTCAACAACTTTAAGCTTAGACTTTTATTTTGTTATAAGTTGGAACGCACGAAGCGGATAGAGAATTTGAAAGTAAAAATAAAAAAACTTCAAAATTATCATGAGCTGTCAAAATAGAGGATAAAATCTCATGACCCCGAGTAGAAGTTATGATTCTTCATATGACTGAGTAGACCAATTCTTGACCTGCTGATCTTTAGGCACAAGGGGCAGGACATCCCAGGAGCTAATGTGACCCCACAGAAGATTTGCTTTGTTTTCTTTCCTCCTTTGCACTGCTGCATGTCCTTATCATGAATGGATTCAAAGCATGATGCAGTCTGATAAACAGTGGTCACTAAATTCCTCCCACCCAATATCAATGCCTCAGCACTTCAACGAGTGTCTTTGCCCACCCGAATACCTGCCATTTGAAAATTGGAGTAAACAAAAAGTGGGAAAAGATGTTTTTCAATAAGTTTTGTCCAGTTCATCTTGGTTGCTTTTGCGAAAGCTTCACTCAGAATGCTTGTAGAGTTGGCCTCAAGAGGCAATGCTGGTGGATTGTTTTATTGCTTTTTTATGTTTCTGTGACACCATCCAGCTCTCAAAAGCAGAATTTTATTTTGTTTCATTTACTGATCGAACATGCGCGGCACTGGCCGGTCAGCAATTATTGCCTAATCCCTAGTTGTCCTCGAGAAGGTGGTGACAAGCTGCCTTCTTGAACCATGGCAGTCCACGTGCTGTAGGTCGACCCACATGGCCCGAAGGATGGAACTGCACGATTTTGACCCGGAGACAGTAGAGAAAAGTCGACATATTCCTAAGCTGGGATGGTGACAGGTTTGGAGGAGAACTTGCAGGTGTTGATACTCCCATGTATCTCCCCTCCTGGTCCTTCTAGTTAGAAGTGGTCGTGGATTTGGAAGGCATTTTCTCAGGATCTTTGATGAATTTCTGCAATGTATCTTGTAGATAGTGCACACTACTGTTGCTGAGCTTTAGTGGCAGAGGGAGCGCATGCTCGTGGTTGCTGTGCCAATAAAGTGGCTGCTTTGTCCCAGATGGAGTATTGTTGGAGCTACACCCATCCAGGAAAGTGGGGAGGAGAATTCCATCACATTCCTAACTTATGTCTTGTACATGGTGGGCAGGATTTGGGGAACCAGGTGGTGAGTTACTCATTGCATTATTCCTAGCCTCTGACCTGCTCTCGCAGCTACTATATTTATATGGCTAGTCCAGTTGAGTTTCTGGTCAATGGTAATCCCTAGCATGTTGATAATGGGGAGATTCAGTGATGGTAACACCACTGAATATCAAGGAGCGATGGTTAGATTGTCTCTTACTGGAGATGGCCATTGCCTGGCATTTGCATGACGTGAATGTTACTTGCCACTGGTCAGCCCAAGCCTTGATATCATTCAAACCTTGCAGCATTTGAACATGAACTGCTTCAGTATCTGAGGAGTCATTAATGGAGCTGAACATTATGCAATCATCTAAATCGCCACTTCTGACATTATGACCGAGGGAAGATCATTGATGAAACAACTTAAGACAGTTGGGGCCACGACACTACCCTCAGGAACTACTGCAGTGATGTCATGGAGCTGAGACAACTGACCTCCGACAAACACAACCATCTTTATGTGCTAGGTATGACTTCAAATCAACAGAGAGTTTGCCCCCGATTTCCATTGATTCAATTTTGCTACAACTGCTTGATACCACACTCAGTCTAATGTAGCCTTGACGTGACAGGGGTCACTCTCACCTCACCAACTGGAGTAAGTGTGGTGACGACAGCTATGCAATTTAAGGACTAGCTAACACAGCTGATCCAGTGTTGGATCTAGTCATTGTTGGCAACTGCCTTGTTCAATAGGACAATGTATAAAATGTGCTGAACATATTCCACAGTTTTTCTTTTAACATCCGTGGCAGTCGGGATACTTGACTGACCAGGTCTGGCTCATTACCAGTTTTCTTTTGGGAATATTCAAGGACAGACTTAAGTCTCTTGTACAGAAGAGTCAAGCAGATCGAGAGCAGCTTGGAAATCTGACACAGACTTCACAATCTTTCACAACTCAAACACCCCACCAACATTCCCGCTAAGCTGTTCGGCCTTTGGAAGTTGCATGCACGCCAACTGGCGTGCCCATGTATCGGCTTTCACTTCCAGAAGCCACTGCTACACACATACCTTGGAGGTCTACCTAGCAGGGAAAAAAGTCAAATCAGGAGGGAACACTGCTCCGAACACAGTTAACCTGTTCTGCACTGCATGATACGCATAGTATGCCATACTGTTATGTTATGAATTCAGGATGGGTTTTCCCTTTTTAATAACTTAGTATTTTCTAATCTAGGCCCGAAACGTCAGCCTTTCTGCTCCTATGATGCTGCTTGGCCTGCTGTGTTCATCCAGCCCTGCACCTTGTTGTCTCTGTCTTCAGTGATGCTATTCTATTATATACCTTTGGAATAGGGACTTCAAGCCATGGCTCTAAGCTCAGAGATAACGATACCATTGTACCACAAGAGACCTTTTATTAACTTTTCTACCTTGAGTGTATAATAAAACTGCTTAATTGTGGTAACTTAAGAATGTTCGGCTTATTTATTCTTATAGCTTTCACATGGCCGAGTACACAGTAATTTCAGAAATCACATCTTTTTAAAAGATAAGATTTTAAAACCAATTTCTGGAATGAAGAGGAATTTATTCACCCCCCGCCCTCTGACTTGGCGGAGAGATCAAAAGTTGCAAAACTTGCTTTAAATATAAATAATCAAGTTGAGGGAGATCTCGCGTGTTTCCCATTGCAATAATATTTGTGGCATTAAAGGCTTTTGATTGACTTGATCATTGATAACTGAATTCAGAAAAGTTCAATTTAAATTCAATTTTGATGTAAATTTTAATTTTAAAATGCAGAAGTTGGAGGCACTTTTTTTTTATTTAAAAAGGAACAATAAATATTAGCTACCTACCCTCCTAAAAATATTAGGTTTTATTTCATTGTAATATTAGACAATTAGTTCTATGATTATAGGATATTAAATGACAGAAATACAGCCTCTCCATATCTGCATATTACATTGCAAAGGTGCATAACTTATTCTAAAGTTTCAGTACAGTCTAAGTGTTTCATGGACAGACTATTGATTATCATGATGTTTGAGATGGTTTTTTGGTTTTAGAACTTGACTGAACACTAATTCTGAACCAACCAAATTACAATTCCTTGAATGAGATCAGTGCTAATTTGAGGATCAGCCACTTTTGCAAAACTGGTTTGTCAAATAATGATTTTAAAGGGCTAATGGCTGTTAAGTTTATAATTAAAGTAAACTTGCTTTGATGCCTAGGGAACAGTTCTAAATGTATGAATACATACATATACTTTACCTAGAGATTAAGCTTGAGGAAATATACTGTATGGTGATAAAAAATTGACAACATCACAACTACTAAATAAAGCAGCAATTGCTACCAATGTTGCTTTACTAATAAATGGAATCAAACCTGAACACCATGTACCAGAGACTGTAATATCAAAGAAGTTTCTTAACATTCACATAGATCAATTCTGGTTCTACAATAAGTCATTTATGTACTATCTTGAGCAGAAAGCCAAGTCTGAAATAGGTGATCCCACGCAGTTTCGTACGGATATTGAAAAAAAAAACATGGCCCCGAGCCTACTTAGAGATAAAAAGCTGTCAAAACGATGTACTACAAACACTGAAGATCTGAAATAAAAACTGGAGAAACTCAGAAGGTCTAGCTAAAGAGATGCAGAATTAACATGAATCCAATATGACTCCTGTAAAAATGAAGGGGGCTAGAAAAAAGTGATTGCTTTCAAAAGAGGGAGGAGCAGAACATAGAACAGATAGGAAATGTACCCCAGAGCAATTTGCAAAGGAAATGCTATTGTCGATGCAGAGGGAATATAGATGAAGATAGGTGAGCAGTGTAGGTGCAGAAAAATAGGTCAGCTCTGCTGAGAGCAAATCTGTGCAGGCAAGAAGCTAGGTGGTAATCAAAATGGAGGACAGAATTCATGGTGTGAAAGTGTTGAAATCAATTCTGAATCCTAAAGGCCATAAAATTTCATAAGCAGAAAATGAGGCGCTATGCCTCCATCTTGTGTTGGGGGTTTCACTAGAACATTGCAGCAGAGCTAGGATAAAACAACCAGCACAAGATGTTAATTGAAATGACAAGCAACTGGACAGTCGAGATCAATCTTGCAGACAGAGAAGTGGTGCTCTGCAAAGTGATCACACCAAATTTCATCAAGGTCGAGGAGACTGCATTGTTAGCAGTGAACACAACAGATTAGATCGAAAGTACTAAATGGTTGCTTTGCCTGGAGCACATAGACTTGGACAGTGTGGAGGCAAGAGGTTATATAAAGTGTTATACATTCTGAAATTGCATTGGAAAGTGCCATGGCAATGGTGGGTGAAGAGGTGGTGTTGTGAGTTGGAAGTGATGGGGTTGGGTGGACCAGGATACCACAGAGAGAACAGCTGACAGGGGAGGAAATAGGAAGTTACGTATGTTCATTTGTTTTCAATATCTATTGATTGTAGTAAAAATGGCAGTTGATCTTTTGAATGTATACACTCGTGGGATGGAAATTGAGCACCAAGACTTCAAAAGAATATTTTAAAAGCGCAGAAATGATACTGACATGGTTCAAGTCCGTCCATACACAGCAAGACTTACACAACATCCAGGATTAGGCTGACAAATGGTAAGGAACATTTGCAGACTCAAGTGCCAGCTAAGAATCACCAACTACAAGAAAGAACATAAATCATCACCCCTTGATGTTCAACAGTATCACCACTGAAACCATCACTGTTGGTGTCCTGGGGTTTTCTAGGAAAAGATTCATACCAATGCGAGTACAAGAACAAGTCAAAGACAAGGAATTCTGCAGAAAATAATCAATATTCCTTCTAAGCTATGCAGCCATTTGGAAGGTCTGTGCACTCCCAATTAGTGTTTGGATGCATCAATTTCCATTTCCACAAGCAGTGCACACAGACCACAGAAGCCTGTATAGCAGCAAGATAGATTAGAAGGAATTTAGTAATTCACCTACTGTCTCCCCATTGTCCAAAGTGCACAATTCTGGAACATGATGGAGTACCTTCCAATAACCGGGATAACTGCAACTCTAGCAACTCTTGAAGATTGATACCAAGGCAAAGCATCCCACTTGTTTCACCCCTCACCTACCATTAAGCTACTGTAGCAGCACTATATGCCATCTGCAAAATGCCCTGCAGTAATTCACACAAGCTCCTTCTATAGTTCCTTCTAAAACACACTGGGACTGTTACAGATGTATACCCTAAGACTGGCCTTGTCAATACCTTTAAACAGGGCCAAACACTCACCAAAACAATGTTAAGTAGGACGCAAAGCTACGCTACAGGATAACAGCCACCTCAATTAGATCACTACATGCCATATATCACGTAAACTCACGAATCGGCCTTATAGCACCAGTTTTGGTCTTGAAAAGTACCCACTCTTCTTCAGATAAGTTTGTAAGGGCAAGGTGCCTCAAAAATCTGAGGAAGAGGTGCAATATTCTCCAAACTGGATAATATCTTCAAGCTGAAGAAGAATTCCTCAAACATGGAATATGAATTGCGATCTCAGAATGCTGAGAATGAAGGCTGTACGTCTCAGGTTGGTGGGTCAGGTCAAACAATAGCTCTTTGGCACTTCACACAAGATTATTGATCATACTCAACCAGTCCATGCTTGCTACAATCCCAAGTGTTCAACATTAGATATGATTCTGTGATTGAACAGCATTTCCTAAACAAACTCAATTGTGTTACGAATTATACGAACAACCAATTTAAGATCATCAGCCAAACACGCAGTGTGGTTCACTTGCTTGTGCAAAAAGCCTCATTATCCAAAGTCCTGCTCTTAGAAGATCAAAAGAGCATTTCCACATGGTGTCTTTTCAACTAAAGCTTGCTGGATAGCTATTCCCTGGTACATTCACCATTACAACATGTTGACCATAATCAATTGGTCTAGTTTAAATTTAAAACGCTTGCCTTTTAACTGTTTTATGATGCATGCTCCATGGCAAATGACCAACAAATCTACACTTTAGTTTCATACGAGATAAAATTTTCTGGTGATTTTGTTTTTTGTGATTCTGTCCTGACTAAGTGCAAGAAAAAGTGATTCAACAGACATTTTTTTCCCCAGCAATACACTATAGATGTTACACCATTTAATCTCTGGTGTAAACTGGTTATCTACAGTATAACCAGTCCACCATTCATATTCTCATCTTTACAGACGCAGCTTCCCGCCTCCACCAGAATTCAACCATTCACTATCATTCCCTCATCTACACCCTAGTCAACTGACTCAATAACCCAACCAAATTACTTGATGCTTTTTAAAAAAAAAAACAAAATAAATTCAGTATTTGATCCCATAAAAAGGCTATGTCCTCAGTACTGTTCCTCTTCACTCATCTTCTCTGTAGACGGCCGCATCAAGTCTTCCTTGTTCCAGCCAAGATTGAAAGCCCTGGCTGAGGTAAGCAAAAATACAAGCATGCGATTATTTTCAGAGTCAGCAATGCACACAGCAACACCATGACTGAAAGATCTGGCACATAAAACGTCGGTTGTCGTTTCCTTCACTAAAACAGTGGTAAAGTTCTGGCTATTCTTTTTTGTGCAAACACCATCCTTTGCTTATTTTTTCCCAGCAACCATCTCAAATTGAACCAGACCACTCAACCTTGGCATCCTAAGTGACCTAAGCTGAGTTGTATATCATGTGCTGGATATGTTGCACAGTCCAGGGTCAAACTGACCTGCCTCACTATAATCAGTCAGTCATACTACAACAGGCCAAAGATAAACAGGTAGACAACTGGATCCTATTGAGGACGATAGATCACATTCTGCTCCAAATGTCTGATTATTTTTGCAAGCTATACATGCACAAGGAAATTAATGACTGAAATAACAATTATTAATATGATTTTGATGAGTGTGACAAACATATTTATTTACCATGGTACAGCATGAATGTTTGGGTATAAAAATTGGCAGCAAGTTTTTGTTCTGAAAGAATCCAAGAACAGATAGATCAGGAAGTCTTGTTGCAGAAATAGATTTGAAGTAAGTAAAATGATTTATATAAATAAATAGTTTGAAAATGCTTCAGAATAGACAAATCCAAAGGTCTTACATATTTTGTATATTTAAATTAGAGAAGCTGGGGCACATATCCTCAGAGGCTTCTGGATACAGCATCATTAAGTAGATTCAAAGACTGAGATTATTGGTTTCACTGGGAATCAAGGGATAAGGGAGCAGGTGGGAAACGAGTTGGAGTTGAAGCCCAAGATCAGCCATGAGAAAGGTGAAGCAGACTCAAGAGTGTAGAGATTGTAACAAGGTCATCTGGACCTCAAAATACAAGTTCCCTAACTGGGGCTGTTATTCTGGTTTACATAAAAGTTTAAATGGCAGGGATATTGATATGCTGAATGCCTGGCTCAGTAAGAGGCAGTGCTATTGCCAAAGCCTACGCATTCATAAACAAAGTGATTGGTGATGGGATGCAGGCCTCTGAAGAATGATTTCAGTGGGGACAAAAGTAAAGCACGATCATGAAGAAACTCGCTCAGAGTCATTTTGCAGTTGTGGGTAAGTATTTTCTTACCTCTGTTTGGGAAGCTTGACTAATTCAACACTGCCATCCAGGACCGCGGCCACTATGTGGAAAGATGAAGTTATCTTTTCCAGTCAAACAAGATTGCGGCAGACGAAAAGCAACAAGTAATTCTCCTGACAGCCTGTGCAGCCGCAATTTTTTTTCTGTCATTTAGGAGCCTAACATTTCCTGAGGCACCCTCAGACGCTAAAACCTTTCAAGAATTGATTGATATATAGTTAAGGAATATTATGACCCCAATGCTTCCTCAATTCCGAGATGCTATCGCTTTTACTCAGCAATTCGAGAACCAGGGTAATCTGTATCAGGATTTTTGACTAGCTGAAGATGGAAGCCTGTGAATTTGGCTTAACCCTTAATTAGATGCTTAGAGACCATCTAGTATACAGGATGAATGACATGACTATGCAAAAACGCTTACTGGTCGAAGCTCAACTAGACTTCAAACGGGCACTACAACTGGCTTTATCATTGGAAAATGCAGCAAACGGAGCACGTGGATTGCAAGGTATTCCAATGGATGTGGACACCCTCAGGTGTTCCCCCAAGCTCAGGCAGACTGACTTGAGTGCAGGCAACTGCATAGCCTCACTCAGGAAATATCCTGATAGGAGTAACTCTAGGTCAGCCCACAGCATAAACCCCAAAGTAAAACCAAGTCTCAGTCAAACAGTTACAATTTTCCTCAGGATCCTGCCTGCTAAGGCATTGTAATTATTACGGATTCGGTACAGCAGAGACCTACTAGGCTTAAATGGAGAAAGATAACTTGTTGGCTAGTATCCAGGAGGGTGTCCAGGAAAGTTAGTACTCTGGAAGCTTCACGGGCAGCTGGTTTGGAATGGTTAAATTGCCTAGCAACATCCAAATCAGATAAACATCTGGTTCAAATGAAGAACGATACCAGCAGAGCCACATGGTGATTGCAGAACCAGTTTAAATAAAATTCACTCTACACTCCAGCGGTTAGATTTGTGCAAGTCTTCAGCTAGGCCGAGAACCTGTACTGGGGAACCTCTGCAGTTTAAGGATACAATCTCTGTTCCGGTCTCTTATGAAGGGTAGCTGGTTTGTTTACCAGTGATTGTATTAGAAGGTTCAGACCCAAGACTGATGGGGTGAAATTGGTTGTGAAAGATCCACCTAAATTGGCTCAACATTTTTTGATTAGAATAGGACTGTCTGAGTGAAGTCCTAATTAAATTCCTGGAAAACAGACTATCAAAGGAATCAAGATTGCCTTGCATGTTGACCAGAAAGCAATTCTGCAAGGAAGGGGAAAAGTAGAAGCGAGAGAATCAGCAAACCAGTCCAATTCGCAGAACGGGCAGCACCGATCATACCAATTTTGAAGCCTGATGGGTCAGTTCACTTTTGTGGGGATTTTAAACAAACAGTAAACCGTTTCTCAGTTTGATAAATATCCAATCCCTCGGCTAGAGGATTTGTCCCTCACAAAGCTTGACATTAGCCACGCTTACTTGCAAATGCATTTAGAGCAGGATTCACAGACGTATGCGACAATTAATCCCCATAAGGGCTTGTACCAGTATAGGAGACTGCCATTCAGCACATCGTCAGTCTGTTCAATTGTTGCGCAGACAATGGAGAACATTTTGAGGTCTACCTCAGGTCACCATTTCCTTGATGATCTGCTGATAACAGGTAAGACTAATAAAGGAACACTTAGAAAAATTAGAAATGGTCCTAAGCACTTTTTTTTCCTGAGGCAGACGACTATCTAAGAAATGAAAAACATGTGTTCCAGGCCCCACCAAGTGACCTATTTGGGCTATAGGATCAACAAGATTAGGTTACACCCGTTGGCAGATAAAGTGAGGGCAATCAAAGATGCCCGGCCCCCAAGTCTGTCCAGGAGCTGAGGTCATTTCTGGGTCTGATAAATTATTACAGAAAGTCCATACACAACCTGGCATCAATCCTGGCACCTTGGAAGTGGACTCATAGGCCGTAGCTTTTGATGATGTAAAGAAATAGCTATCCTCTAGTGTGTTGGCACATTATAATTCCAAGAAAGATTAGGTAATGATGTGCAATGCCTCCCCATATGAGTGAGTTCACAGATGGCCCATTGGAGACAAACACCCAATAGCTAACGCAGGGCATTAATATGCTCAAATAGTAAAAGGAGGATTGACAGTCAAATTTGGAGTCAAAGTTTCACAATTACCTTTACGGGTGAAAATTCGTGATAATCATGGACGACAAACCTCTACTTGGTCTGCTTAAAGAGAATAAGGTAGTGATCCCCATAGCTTTGGGCCACATTCAGTGGTGAGCTCTAACATTAAAGTGCTTATTATAAATTAGAACACCATCCAGGAGGACAAGTAGCAAATGCCGATGCACTGAGCTGCATTCCTCATCCAGTGGAAGAGTCTGTCATGACATGGAAATTTTCTGGACAACTAACAGCATCACTCTTTAAAACCTAAGATCCAGACTGTTCCAAACTGGAACAATTGGTCTTAATCGGGGAAACCAAAGGGGCATCACAACTTGAATTAAAACTTTGTGGACTCGGAGACCAGCTCATGGCAGAGGACAGCATATTGTTACGGGAGTGAGTGATTGTCACAAGCAAAGGTCGCCATCAAATACTGGCCAAACTCCACCAGAGCTATTCAGGGGTTTCTAAGATTAAGATGTTAGTAAGGAGTTATGTCTGGTTGCCAGGCTTGGTGAGAGCGGCTGGGTAAACTTCGGACTCAGCTGCATGTCAACTTGGTCTTGGTCAAGGCACCAGCAATCTCCTCTTTTGCCTCTCTCAATAACCTGGGGTAGATACTATTGGGGGTCGGGGACTTATCCATCTTATTGCTCTTCACAAGATCCAATACCATTTCTTTTCTGTTCTGTTCTGTTCTCAAAATGCCCTAGCATGTTAGCATGCTCCTTACAAGTCTCACTATCCTCCATTTCCTTTTCCTGGAGGAATACCAATGTGAAGTACGCATTAGGATCTCACCCACATTCTCTGCCTCCAAGCACAAGTTCCCTCCTTTATCTGGAGTGGTCCAACCTTCTCCCTAGTTATCCTCTTGTTTTTAATGTATCTGTAGAATGCCTTGAGATTGTCTTTAACCTTATTTGCCAAGGTCATTTCATGGACCCTTCTTGCTCTCCTAATTCGCCACCGGCCCCATCTAATTTTAGCTTCTTAAACCTTACCTATGCTTCTTTTTTCATTTTGACTAAATTCAAAACCTCCCTCGTTATCTAAGGGTCCCTTACCTTGCCATCTTTGTCCTTCCTCCTTTAAGGCATGCTGTTCTTGAACCCTCCCCAGCAGGTCTTTAAACAGTTCCCACAGGTTTAATGTTGACTTACCCGATAATAGCTTCTGCCAATTAACATTCCCTAGCTCCTGCCTAATACTGACGTAATGTGCCCTCCCCCAAGGTCCTGACTTATCCTTGCTCATAGCTATCTTAAAAACTTAAGGAGTTGTAATCACTGTTACTAAAATTCCCTCCCACTGAAAGGTGTCACCTGGCCAGTATATCCACATACTGTTTCAAGAAACCCTCTTGGATGCACTTAACTTCCATTCCGTCTAAGCCTCTTGCTCTAAGGGAGTCCCAGTCAATACCAGTGAACTTAAAAGTCATACACTATGACAACTTGGTTTTTATTGCACCATTCCATAATCTACCTACATATTTGTTCCTCAATCTCTCAGTGGCTGTTGGGAGGCCTATAGTATAATCCAGAGTGATTGCACCCATCTTATTTTTGAGCCCGCCAGTATGCCTTCTCGGAGTGATGTTCTCCCTCAATAGTAATGCAACTCCTCCACTTCTTTTACCTTCTTCTCTATCTCATCTAAAAACAACAAAACCCTGGAACGTTAAGCAGCTAATCCTGTCCCTTCCTCAACCAAGTCTTAATAATGGCCACATTATAGTCCCATGTAGTGATCCAGGTTCTAAGCTCAAAAGCCTTCCCTTTAATACTCCTTGCACTGAAATAAATACACTTCAGCCCATTAGTACCACCACGTTCTTTTACCTGTCTCTGCCTGTCCTTTCTTTCTGATTTACTGGTCCTAACATCTACCTTCTCCTCAATCCCTTCATTTGCTGTCCAGCTGCTCTGGTTCCCAGCCTCCTGCCACGCTAGTTTAAAATTCTCCCGAGTAGCACTAACAAACCTCTCTGCAAGGATGTTGGTTCCCCTCCAGTTTAGGCGCAACCTGTCCCTCTTGTACAGGTCACTCCCGCCCCAGAGGAGGTCCCAATGATTCAATGAGTTTGCACGTTCTCCCTGTGTCTGCGTGGGTTTCCTCACAGTCCAAAGATGTGCAGGCTAGGTGGATTGACCATGCTAAATTGTCCATAGTGTCCAGGGATGTGTAGGTTAGGTGGGTTTGGGAAATGGGTCTGGGTGGGATGCGCTGAGGACTTGTTGGGCCGAAGGACCTGTTTGCACACTGTGGAGATTCTATGGGTATGCACTAGCTCCTTAGGACAGATGGATGTGTGGCTATCTTTCTATTCCCTGCCTCACTAGTACATGGAACTGGTAGTAACCCAGAAATTACTGCCCTCTATGTCCTGCTTTCCAGCCTCTTAACTCCCCATACTCACTCCGCAGGACCTCATCCCTCTTTCTACTTTATGCTGTTGGTACCAAGTGAGCAACATGATCACTGGTTGCTCACTCTCCCACTGAAGAATTTCATGCAACCACTCAGCCATCCTTGACCCTGGCCAGGGAGACAACACAATCCTGGAGTCTCCGAAATTTACCACAGAAACACCTGTCTGTGCCCTTAGTGAGTCTCTGACCACTAATCGCTCATTTGGATCTTATCTGACCCTACTTTATAGCAGAGCCAGTTGTGGTGCCACGAACTGTTATACTCCATGGAGGGGCTATCCCCTAAAACAGTATACCTGGTAGAGAGGGCAATAACCACAGGAGACTCCTGCACTACCTGCCTGCCTCTCTTGGTGGTCACCTATCTATCTGACTCAACCTGTGGTGTGACTACCTCCCTGTAACTAGTGTCTATCAAATGCTGTCCTCTGTATGCTCCTCAGTTTTGTCCAACTGCCACTCTAACGAAACAACACGGTCTGCAAGGGGCTGCAACTGGTCACACTTCTTGTGTGAGAAACGGCATTGAGAGCCCAAGATTCTGCCAAGCAGGAGAGACAGCCTGACAAAGAAGATAAAGTTTGGTGCAAGAATCATGGAAATCATGAGTAAGAGGCATGATCAACACAAGATCATGACCAGTGACTTATAAAGTTCAGGAGGGTATGACTGTCCTGAATACACATGTGGACCATTTCAAACCCGCAAACTTGTACTGCGCCTTGGAGCCTTCAGGAACCTCAAACATTGTTGAGTCCTCTGAATCAGAGATGGACATGACGGAAGCAGCCGCCAGTGCTTCGGCCTCCGGAAGGAGAGTGAAAGTCTGAAAGATATTCCATGTGTAAGACGCGAGCTCTCGTTCATTACGCACCTTCCATGTTGGATTCCAAATTGGCAGAACCTGACCACCCACGTGTTTCTCAAAGGAATCGGACTGCCACGTCTACTGACTCAGAGGAGGGATGTAGTGATCCTAATGAGGTCAGCCAACTGAATGGCAACACATGAAGTGAAATAACCAGGTCAATTCCAACTTTTTGAATTCATGGTGCTGTACTTCTCACCTTTGCATCACCCTCCTTCAGTTGCTCTTGCAAGCTGCCTCATGAGTTCCCTGATTTGAACCAGACTAACAGCCCCAGTTGGCAAGGCCTGGCTGTCATTATTTTTTTTTAAATGTTGGGAATATTAATATGCTGAATACCTGAGTCAGGTGAAGGGCAACATTATTGTCAAAGGCTATGCATTTGTAAATAAATGGTGATTGGAAATCGGTCTCTGAAGAGTTATTCAAAGAAGTCATCTGATTTTTTTGTTCCTATTTCTTATGTATAAAAGGAGAAATGGATTTCCAGAGTGAGTTGCAAAGAAATCCAAAACCACTACTTTGTTCCATATTGATGGATTTCCTTTTGCACATGCAAATCAAGTAACTTCTGAATACACCACAATAAAGGTTTTAATGCTTACGAGTGCCCTTGTAAACTGTATAAGGATTAACAAATGGCTGACTCAAAGATTCCATAGTTTGTCCCTCAAAGACCTGAGAAATTATCCAATTCTTTTCCCCTTGCCTCATCCCATCAGTTGTTGAAACGCTCATCATTGCTTTCAATTCCAAATCCAACCTTTTTAAATATTCTACTTAACAGCTACCATCCTCATTCATCTGTACATGACAGCTCAGATCCTATGCCGCTTGTTGGGTGCACTTCATACATTAGTCTTGTCTTTGCCACGTAGATTAGCTCCTAGTTTCCCAATACCACAAGTTTATACATTTCATTGTCTTGTTTTATTTATATCTTTTTATACCCTTGTCCCTCAGTTATCTCTTAATGAGGCAGCACAGTAGTTAGCACTGCTGCCTCACAATGCAAGGGACCCAGGTTCAATTCTAGGCTTGGATGACTGTGGAGTTTGTACGGTCTACTTGAATCTGCATGCTCCAGTTGTTGTAGTTGTACAAAATCTACAAGTTACGTTGATTGGACGTGCTAAATTGTCCAGGGATGTGGAGGATGGGTGAATTAGCTACAGTTAATACGGGCTTAGGGCGGGAGAGGTGGTGGGTCCAGGTGGGACGCTCCTCAGAGGGGCAGTGCGGACTCAATGGCCTAAATAGTTTATATCTATACTGCAGGAATTCTATGTATCTAGTAGTAAATTTCTCAATGCAGAATTATTTGGGATGTTGATTACAATTTCTAATGACATGGGACATGGGAAATGAGAAATGAAGTTTCAGGATTAACCTAGCATACTCCTGGTCAAAACATAAAACTTTCATCAGAGGAATAATCTGCTTATAAAGAAGCAAACACAAGAAAATCATTGGGAAAAGCCCTTAGTTTTAAACCTGACTTGATGTAAATTACAGCTGCGCCAATCTAATGAGTTTGATAACTTAAAATCTTGTGGATATTTATTATTTTAATTTTTGGCTGCAATAAAGTGTTCAGCTGTGAACTGCAAGTGCATTAGTTCAGTGGTCTATCCTCAGAATTGCACCAATGGATTAAAATGACTTTTTGATAAATGGCAGTAAACTGAAAGGCACTTAAACAAGACATTATGGAAAAAAAGCTCAAAGTGTGCTGTAAATACTCAACAGAAGATTAAAGTAGTATTTTAAACTCTCAACTCACTTTTTAGAAGTGACACAATGAATGTGTTGCCATTACCTTAAGTCATGTAAAAGAAACAAATACCAGAGCTGATTGCAAACATCACCATATGATGCCATAAATCTAATCCTTTATCAAAATACAATGTGTATTAAAGACTACTTGGAAATGAAAGCTTTTTAACTAAATATATTCAAACAATAAGCGATTTTCCACTAAAATCTGGAATGTTTGGAAGTGGCAGTAAGAGGAAGGGATAGGTCGAGAAATGACAGATTTTTGAATATCTGAGCATTTTCAAAATTTGTATGCATTACCGAAAGATGAAATAACACGAGCTCTACTCATTTCATTAAAAGCTTTCAAGGTCCTTTTGTAATGCAGTGTGTGTGTTCTGGAAATATTGCATTAATCCGGTTGTGACGGATATAGCTATATTTTCCTCGATTATCTGTGCGACCCAAGTAAAAATATGCTTTACGAACAGAAATAAATCATTGCAATCAATAATGCGGAAATAGAAGAGAGATTCTTAAAGTATAAAATTTGAATGAAAACAAAGCTTGTTTAATAGATTTTTAACATCCCATTGTGTTGTAGTTTTAAGGTTAAAAGGAAGAAGTCATTTTTCTTCAGAACAAAATCACAGATCATAGTACAGAACATCAAGCCGAAAACAACAGACAACATGGAAATAATAGTAAAGCAATTCTGGATTTTAAAAACCTCCCTTTCAAAGTTCCTGGGATGGAAGGAATTAGAGTAAGGGGAAAAAGGGAGAAAACAGGCACACGTCTAGATACAGTGATTGGAACTCCCTCAGTTTCCCAAGAATTGTTGGATGCAGCAACAAAAGAACAAATAAACTTGTGCTTACATGGCATATTTCACAACTTTAGAATGTTAGAAGATACTTCACCCCAAAAAAAGACCTTTTAAAGAGTAGTCATTGCTGAAATGTAGGAAAATGTGTCAGACTATGTCTACATTAGTTCAAATACAGCAGTAAGATAAATGACCAGACACTCTCTATTTCTGGTAGCAGGGATTGAGTCATAACCATTTGCCATCAAAAGAACGCCTGCCCCTATTGGGATCTTTCATATCACTTCAGACCAGATGGGCATTTGTGATTCATTGAAACACTGCACCTTCAAATGTACAGCACTCCTTCAGCATTGAAATGAAGTACAGTACCAGCCTAGATAATGTGATTCAGTCTCAGGGGGAAGCATGAATCCACAAATTCTGACCCAAGAACCAAATCTGCTATCACTCAGCTAGTGAAACTTAAAAATATGGCTTGTTTGTTTACAGATGCAAGTGATTTTTTTTTTAAAATTTGGAGGTAGTGAAATTTCTTAACCTATCTACATGACAAGCATGAACTTTGCTATTTCATGTACATTACTGGTTCTGCTGACAACATTAACATAGCTTTGATACTCCTTGAGTTTTTCAGTCAAAATTAGTAGGTGAAGAAAATAAGACTCATTGAGATTCAAAGATAACAAGGTGTAGAGCTGGATGAACTCAGCAGGCCAAGCAGCATCAGAGGAGCAGGAAAGTGGACGTTTCGGGTTCATTTTTGAATTCCATAAGGAATTTCGCATGTTCTGTTTGAAAGACCAAAATTCCTGGAGGGCCAGAGTAACTTACTCCTGTTATCATATCTAATGAAAGTGACAAATTAGTTCAGAAATTCTAAATTACTCACAATCTTGAGATTCTGTTAGCAAGTGATTTTAATGAAACATTTCATTGAGACAAAGCAGCAGCTCTCTGTTTGAATGTTTGGTGTCACAACTCGGCAACCATCACTTCATCCGTAATGGGCGAGGAAAAAAAAAGAGCCCGACAAAGAAAAATCCACCCAAGGAAACATCAAAACCTAATTACTTTCTTTTAATACAAACACCATTAAAGAAAAAAGTAAATACTTACAACTCTAATAGATCCCAAATCTCAAATTCTCATGCTGTCAGTAAAGTACAGCCTTAAGTCAAAATAACTAACTATTAAAAACATGGTTAAAAGACCCACTGCATCACAAGTTACAGAATGTGCATAGCTCAAATATTTTCAGAAGTTCTTTTACAGTCCAACTACATTTGTGCAGGTTTGCATGCAATCAATCCACACAGCTGTGCTTGCAGAACAACTGTCCCAACAAAGTCTGTCAGCAGGAATCAACCCAAAAACACCAACAGGTGTAAATGGAAAACAACAGCAAACCTGTCCCGTAAACCCGAACGAGGTCAATACTTTTTAGCAGCTAAGTTTGAAATCATATCACTGAGCAGACAGGTCTTTACTGTGTGCTGTTGTCTAAGCTCAGTGCATTTTAGTAACTGAAAGATTTGTGCTTGCTAGTAAAGAGTTAGCACAAAACTTATTGTCATATTGTGAAGCTTTCAAAAATTTTGGACATTGGGAACAAATTGCAAACAATTCTCTACAATTAATGAAAATCCTGCATTGTCAAAATGTGGATTCTAGCTTTATCACTGTTCATATTTATATGTTTGACTGTACACTACTTGATATACCATCTGTAATATTTGCTGTATAAGCATAAGCAGAAATTAATATTCTCGCCATTACTAAGTGGAAAATACTAGCTTTCAATATTCCATATTATGGCATTCCAGGAGATCAGTTCACCACATTCCAGTTTACAAGGCTCTTTGGTACAAATATACAGAGGTTTTCAAAAGTAGAGTTTAAAAAAGCAATTCTGACCATAAGGCAATGTTCCCAAAAATAAGAGGATCGCATGTTTCTTTTTGTATGACTAAATGAACTCAGGTGTTTAACTATGTGCTGGTACGTATAAGCCATTGTCAACTGACACTGCCCCTTCTTAGAACTCTTGTTCTTCAACTTTCCATATGGAAAACAACAAAGCAAATTCACATTGTGTATGGAAGAGGAGGAGGATTGCAGAAGCGTATCAAGTGAAATATGTGCAATTTAATTGTAGAAATAAAGCTGGAGTTCTTTTATTTTTAAATTCTACTGCTGCCTTCCCTTCAGCCTTTTACTTAAACTCTCTCCCACACCTCCTTGATAGCCACTTGTTTATATTCCACATCTAGCATCTTTGCGGTCTTAGCTCAGCTGGCTGGATGAATGGTTTACGATGCAGAGTGACACCAAGAGCAATGGGCTCGATTCCTACACTGGCTGAGGTTACCCTGAATGCACCACCTTCTCAACCTTGGCTCTCACATGAAGCAATGTGAACCCCAGATTAAACTCACCACTAGTCGGCTCTCTCTAATGCAGATAGCAGCCCCACAGTTCTCCGTAACTATGGCAGTTTTAACTGTTAATGTGAACAGAACTGCAGAAAAGCTGTAAGTATGAAGTCCCATGTCTTGATTTTAATGTGCCATGATCCATTATAAATCTACTTAATACATGGAAAACTTGGCTAAATTTGTTTTAAAGTGTGCAAAAAGGTGTTAACAATTCCTTTCCCCTCACTTTTTCATATATAAAATGTGCTAAATACTTCGTTAAATGGGCAAAGGAGGGAAAAAAGTTAGAAAAATCTGTCACAGCACACCTAAACTCCGATGCAATGTTATATGAATGCTTGTATGACCCAATCATGTGACACATTGCAATACTTTAGAGCTAAGGAGGAAAATCTGACATTTTCAAAATGTTCACATTAGCCATTCACTGTAAACACAGAAGTTATTAAAAACTCCAACAAATTTCAGTTTAACCACAAATTGATTTGTGCCCTACATATGATGCAATAAGTATAGCTCCTCCAGCACTAAAATACTTCACAATCAAAGTTAGAAGGTCAAACAAAGTACTGCAATTATGTTTTGAACATTACAATATACCAATTGTCTGAATTCATTGACTGGTTATTAGGTGTTATCTAGAACCGTGCCCAGGAGGAAGTTCGCACTGTATGCTTGAACTTTGTACAAATCTGTTCACTGCATTCCCTTGTAAATATGTTGCCCATCCTATGAACACCTTGCAAAAACTCAAAAAAGGCACGCACTGTACTTCAACTGTGATTTTTCTTCGTTCTAATTTTCAAGCCATTTGAAAAATATTTCAGATGCATATTTCGATGCATTCCCACGAAAGTCACGGTTCTGCCCTGTACAAATTTGCTACAAAGATGTACTGGGGCTTTAACGCCACATTGAACAGAGACTCGTCTACTGCAGATGAAATAGAAACCACAGTTTTCCAAATGAAACAAACCCAGTGATATCCAAGTCTTTTAACGCAGTAAGTGCCGGAGAGTCTTCCCGGAGGCCGTTCAACCTGCAGTCTGTCTGCTAAAGAGACAACCCCGTTGCCCTTTTTCCTTCGGTTGAGTTTTAAAGACTTAGAGGGATGCGGTCACCATGACACCGGCAGGTTTAACTAACCTGCAGCACACCCGCGACCCCCGCGACCCCCGCACCCCCCAAGAAGAAAAACAACCACCCCCCCCCCCCCCACACACCCACAAACCGCAACGACAGACCCCAAACAAAAAAAAAAGAGCAGATCAAACCCCGTGTGAGAGATTTTACAACGTTTGAAAACAAACTCGATATCAAAACAGAGAGGGAGGGAAGGAAGGAAGGAAGGAAGGAAGGAAGGAAGGAAAGAAAAGTATGTTGGAAGTTGGAAACTCTCAGATTCTCACACACAGAGCGCGGGGGGGGGTTGGTGGAAAAAAAAAGTTATCGGATTTTTAAATTTAAAAAAAAAACACACACTCAGAAACCGCGATACAGATTTCAATTCATTGAACGGAGACCAAACTCCGGAGAGGCAGAGGGAGGAGGAGGAGGAGGAAAAGTTTAGCTGTCCTTTCGGTATTTAATGTTGGAGGGAGTGGGGCGGGTGGAGGAACTGAACCGGAGCAAGGCCCCTGTCACCTCCCTTCCAGCGACCGACAAAACCGGACAAAGAAAAAAAAAACTTTTCTTCACCTCCTCTCACACCAACCCACCCCCCTCCTCCTCCTCCTCATCCTCACTAACCCCCGGCGGAGACAATTCCAGCAAAAAAAAGTCTACGAAACCCGCAGCCGGCCGGTGTATAAAAGACTAAAAAAAAAATCACATAACGGACCGATATAGAATAAATAACTAACAAACGGTTTGTGTGGGGGGGGGGGGTCCTTACCGGGTAACAGAAGCAGCGTCGCGAGCAGTAACGGTGCTGCTGGAGGCTGTGTCCCCGCCATCTTAGAGCCCAGTGAGTGTGTGAAGGGAGGGGAGGGGGTGTGGAGGTTTAACCGGAGACAGGCACACGGAGACGGGAGAGAGAGCGAGAGAGAGAGGGGGCACGCGCGCGCGCGCGCGCTTCCCCCCCGGGGCGGCGCCAGGGACACGCGGCCGCAGCCACAGCGAGCGCGAGCTCCGGCTCCCGGGCTACAGCGCCGCGCGCGCTGGCACAGGGAGGGAGGCAAGGAAGGAAAGAAAGAAAGAAAGAAGGTTGGGGGGGAGCACTGGCCTCTACAAACAACCCCCCCAATCAAATGAATACACCCACACCCACACCCCCAATCAAATGAATACACACACCCCCACCCCAAGCAAATAAATACACACACCCCTCATCAAATAAATACACACACCCCTCATCAAATAAATACACACACCCCCACCCCAAGCAAATAAATACACACACCCCCAAATCAAATAAATACACACACCCCTCATCAAATAAATACACACACCCCCAAATCAAATAAATACACACACCCCCAAATCAAATAAATACACACACCCCCAACCCAATCAAATAAATACACACACCCCCAAATCGAATAAATACACACCCCCATCAAATAAATACACACACACCCCAAATCAAATAAATACACACACACCCAAATCAAATAAATACACACACTCCCATCAGATATATACCCCAAATCAAATAAATACACACACCCCCATCAAATAAATACACACACCCCAAATCAAATAAATACACACACCCCCAAATCAAATAAATACACACACCCCTCATCAAATAAATACACACACCCCCAAATCAAATAAATACACA
>NC_063337.1:97025907-97057178 GCF_021869965.1 Rhincodon typus
ACACACCCCAAATCAAATAAATACACACACCCCCAAATCAAATAAATACACACACCCCTCATCAAATAAATACACACCCCCCCAAATCAAATAAATACACACACCCCCAACCCAATCAAATAAATACACACACCCCCAAATCGAATAAATACACACCCCCATCAAATAAATACACACACACCCCAAATCAAATAAATACACACACCCCCATCAAATAAATACACACACACCCCAAATCAAATACACACACACCCAAATCAAATAAAACACACCCCAAATCAAATAAATACACACACTCCCATCAGATATATACCCCAAATCAAATAAATACACACACCCCCAAATCAAATAAAGCACCCCTCAAATCAAATAAATACACACACACCCCCAATCAAATAGACACACACCCCAAATCAAATAAATACACACACCCCCAAATCAAATAAAACACCCCTCAAATCAAATAAATACACACACACCCCCAAATCAAATAAATACACACACACCCCCAAATCAAATAAATATACACACCCCCAAATCAGATACACCCCAAATCAAGTAAAATACACAACCCCCATCAAACATACACCCCCATCAAATAAATGCACACCCCAATCAAATAAATACACAACCATCATACATCCCCCATCAAACAAATACACCCCCAATCAAAATACACATCCCCCATCAAATAAATACCCACCCCCAATCAAATAAATACATCACGCCCATCAAACATACACCCCCAATCACCAATATACACCCCTAATCACACAAATACGCACCCAATCACTCAAATATACACCCCCATCAAACACACACCCTAATCTTACAAATATACACCCCCATTAAGCAAATATACACCCCCATCAAATTTACACCCATTCCATCAAATACATATCCCCATCGAATATACACCCCCATCAAACAAATACACAAACCTTCTTCAAATACACACACACCCATTAACATCTCCTCTCATCAAACAAACCCACAACCCCTTCAAATACACACACACCCCTATTCCCACTCCACTCCCAATCCATCAAATACACACCCCCTCATCAAACTAATACAAAGCCCCCAATCAAACAATTACCCCCCCCCCACACACTAACATTCCCGTTCAATCTAATTTTTTCATTCTGCCTCCATCAAATAAACACACCCTGCAGTCCTTCCCCACACCCCGGCCCGAGCCCCTCCCTACTTCATTCATTCTCCCCTCCCTCCTCTTACACGCACATACACACTGAGACACCGTGCGTGCCTCAGTCAAATTGAACTCATGGTCTTGTTCAGTTCTCCCCCGCCCTTTCTCTCTTGTTGGCGTATGATTTGCGTGATTTTTTTGTGTGATTGCAAAGTTGCCATCAAAACGTTAACTGCACTCTCTTCTTTCTGCACTCTTCCCGCTCCCCTCTTCTGTTTCCCCGTGGCTTCGCATTTTCCCCTCTCTCTCACTCCACGCTTCCTCCTCGTTCCACGCTTCCTCCTCGTTCCACTCTACCTCCTCTTCTCCCTTTTCTCCGGCTCCCCTCTTCCTCCTCTCTCCCCTCTCCTTTCCACCCGCCCCCCCCTTTCCCCGTGGCTTTGCATTTTACCCTCTTCCTCCTCTCTCCCCTTTTTCTCCTCTTCCCTTTCGCCGTGGCTTTCCCTTATCCTTTCGGGTTGTTCCATCAGCCAAACGTGTCGCTTCAGTTCTTTTTTGTGTATACTTGTGTGTATTGTCGTCTTTGCACACATCGGTCAGGCAAACATTGCTGCCATTCACCCGCCAAAAAATGCCCTCGTTCGGGGCGAAGTTGAAGGATCTGACCTGAGCAATGCCCTTGCAAAGGAGGACTACAGATTTAGTGTGGCACAACGTGCTTTCCAACCCCAACCGCGTTTCTTCATTGTATTTCAAACTCGTGTCCTGTCAGTGTCTCATGACATGGAGCAGTGTTTTGGGAAATGTTTCTAACTGTAAAAGTAACGCTGCACGAGTGCCGTGGTGTTGGAATCATCGTTCGGTCTTTGCAGGTCGTGAAGTTCAGGGACTTAGAAAATGCAAATATATCGCTTCTTAAAGTAACGCCAGCCAAATGTTGAAAAATGAAGTCATCATTAAAATGTAATAATGACTGCATAAGGAGACTTAAAATAGTAGTTTATGATACAATTTTAATGATTTTCATTACAGTTTAAGCGACTTGAAATGGATTCTGCTCCTGTGAACATGAATTATGCAGCTCTTACATAGTCAATTATTCTGATATATTTCTGTAATATATCTATGTTTTGTAAATTCAGTTAAAGTATATGAAAATATCTTAGATTTCATATGTGCAAACAGAAAAAAATTAAATATTTTGTACCAGTATTTGTAGCTCAATTTGACTTACTGCTGATCTGTCATAATCCATTGCTGGTCACTGTATTGCAAACATTTCTATGTAATATAATTGGAATTGCCATACTTAGTTTTAAAGCACTGACCAATATCAATGAATTCAAAGTTTTCTAGTATTTCTGTTTCTGTGATATTTAACTGCAGTGAATATTAGCATTCATGAAGGCATTGGATGATTATTTGGATATAAATGGTGTGCAAGGATATGAAGGAAAATGCAGGCAATGGGTAAAAGAACCAGTTCAGGAACAATGGGCCAAATGGCCTCCTTCTGCATCTTAACAGTTCTGTGATTGTAATACTCTATGTGTCCGAATGTCTAAGTTAACTTGTTCTACATTCATGAATACATTACATTCATTCAGGTTCAGCAAGGTTATTAGACATATTAAAGTAAAAACTAACACCTATGAAAATTTTAGCCTTCTGTTATTGCAAAGCAAGTGTGATCATAATGAACTAGCATTGAAATTAATTTAAAATGCAATCATAATTTGAAATCATTTCTGACTAAGTATCAAAGTAGATTACCATATTATGAAAAATAATGCAGACCTTTCAAAAAGAATGTAAAATAATCACAAAGACCAGGGCAACAGCTGCAGAAAAATGTTAAAAATGCGCAGGAGGTTCCTTTGTTCTTAAGAAAGAAAAGCAGACTACCTATTTGTGGCAACTTTGCTTGGAAATTTGAAACGTCTCTGTGAATTACTTACTGGTGTGGATCTTCACAACATTTTCTATTTATAACATTTATGGAGTTTCTTTTTAGTGCAATTATAATTATTTTTCCTCAGAAAATGCACAGAATTGGCAAGGACACATTGATTGCTCGTTCCTGGTTATCCTGAGATTGGTATTGGTTGCACCTACAGAATGTTTATCCTCTCCATTGGTCCTGGTGGAATTTGAATTCATGACATCCAGTGTTGTCTAGTACCATGAAAACAGCACTATTCACAGGGCAATAGCTGTTCATTCATGTACATAAAAATAGTTTCATAATTGAGTGGGCTATGTTTCTTTTGTTACAATGTACTAATTTTTGAATGCCTTTTTTCAGGGTTTTGTTTTTTCTGTTGGTAATGGTTTCTAGGTCTTTGGCACCTTGTCTAACATAGACAGTGAATATGTGCAGGTCAGTCATTCAAAGAAGACACCGTGTATGACCTTGAGCCTATGCATAACCACATAGAATTAACTTTCCAACACTAGCCATTTGATAGCAATCGGGAGCCATAACCCTTGTTATTCCAGGAGCCAACTTCAATAGTATAATTGACAACTACATGCAGATCAGCTGGTTGGCACAGTCTGCAAACCATATCTGCAAATCGTACCAACTAGACTGTACGAGCCTATTGTTAACCATCCAGTTGCACAATGTTAAAAATTGGGCTTGCTTATGACTTTGTTACCTCAACCTTTATAAAATGGTCAGAGCTCCACTCTAAATTTTGATACTGTGATTTATGTACTTTTTCCTGGTACAACTAATGTTAATATATAATTCCACTAACAACATACTTTTTAATCTCTGCTTTGAGCAAGGTTGCAGAAAATAAGCAGCTGAATAGATTGGAAAAGTGTGAAGTGTTACACGAATATTATACAAGAAATTTGCTCTTTTTGAAATGAAGTAAATATGTCAAAAACTTCTATTCAACCTAACTTTGCATTTGTCAAGCTGAGAAACTGCATTTGTTAGAAGATTGTTTGTCATTTTTTGGACTTAGTATCAATATTGGGAACTCCTGCAGACTGTGCTGTTCCAACAGTATACCTCAAAAAATGCTAGACTCATTCCTGGGATGGCAGGACTGAAATATGATCAGTTCGGACAACATTCACTGGAGTTTAAAAGGGTTATTGCCCAGGTTCATATAAAATTCTGATAGGACTCGACAGGATAAATGTGAGAAGAATGTTCACGGTGACTGTGGAATCCAGAACTAGGGGTCACAGTTTAAGGATACGAGGTAAGTCATTTAGGACTGAGATGAGAAATTTCACCCAGAAAGTGGTGAGTTTTCACCACTTCTAAGGCCATTTCATTTAAACCATCTTTAAGAGAACCTTTATCTCAATTAGTGGATTATTGAATTCCAATAAGTTAAATTTAGAACATTATTATTGTGGTAATCCAGTGGCATAAAATATTCATGTATTACATAATATGATTTTTATACCTATCATTTTTCACACAGTTAGTTATTGGTTTCTAAAAGGCATTCCTAGTGCAAAGAAAAAGGCAGCTGCAAAAACAGCCTTGGCAGTTGTAACGCAAAAAATCTGAATTTTGCATCCTCTATATTTAGCTAAATTTCAAATGTTGTGTACATTTTCCATTTATAAATTAAAATATGACAGGGATACCAATATTTAAGGCTTAAATGAAGCATTCTTGTGATGTTCAGATAGCTTATTGATACCTGCTGCAATTTTCACAAATAATTATAACTGATAATTTTTGGTATCTTGGTTTTAATTATAAGATGTTATTGAACACGATGTAGTTCAGAAATTATATCGTTGTTAATATGTACATGATTAAGCAGTTAATTAACTGGCAATAATACCAAATTATGACTATTAGTGTCACAGAAAAGGTGCGTAAATAAGTGTCACTAAGTTGTAGGGTGAGCTTCCTGTGGATGTGTATCTCTTAATGCACATTTAAGCTGCCAAACAAATGAATAACATGCTGTGAATAGCAATCTTGCAGTCAGCTTGTTGTGTACTGTATATAATACAAATATAATATTTTATCACAAATATACTGAAGCCATTTGATCATCAGCATAGAAAGAAATCATGGCACTACCTCTTCCCAATCATAGAGCTGTCACATAACCAGACCTGGCACTCCTAGGAGACAATGGGGAAAGCCATCATACTTACTCAAAATGACAAGTATAGGGTAAATTATATTACAGTAACATCATCAAGATGATTTTTAAGACAAAACTCATGTAAGCCTATTCATTTAAATTATAGGATGCTGGAACACCACTTGGTTTTTCATCTTATCAATAAAAATAACCACAGAAAACTTTGAAAATAATAATGGGAATTGAATCCATACTGTACCAACAAAGAAATGCTCGCAGTGGTCTGAAAATACAAATTGTTTGTTTTTGTTCTCAACCTACAAAGATGTATTTTCATAAATAAAGATTCTTCACAAATGACATATGTATCATATTCTACAAAGAAGTATGTACCACATAAATCTTAATTGAAAACATTAAAATAAACCGTTTCTTACTTCAGATAAAGTAGTTAAGGTCACCAGAGCCCTGCTCTTTCATTAGAGAGACACACAACTTGTGGCAGTTTAAACTGAGGGTCACCACATCTCAGTCAAGGGGAAAGGCTGAGAAGGAGAATCCTTCAGGGTGACCTCAGCCAGTGCAGGAATTGAACCCACACTGTTGGTATCAGTCTACATTACAAACTAGCTGCCTAGCCAACTGAACTAACTTTTTTTATATGCTAGTTTCAATGTTCAATGAATATTTACTGTAGATTAAAACATGTGAGAAACACTCATTTATTGATGAATCTAAGCGATATGACTGGGAGGTCAGTTAAGGATATTTACAGATTTATCATTTGTGTTTAGTGCTGCTTCTTTCATTCAAATCCCTCAAAGTTGAACAAAGATTGATAAACTAAAAGGCCAACATTGTTGGTCAAGGCCTTGTTAAAAATCATTAACTTGCATAATGTTCCACAGCATTTAATATAGATAACAACATTGAAAAGTTAAACACACCAGTGGCGTAGTAAAGTCTGGAAATTTATGACCAGAGATTTGGCGACAATCGCCATAAACATGATGAAGAAGGAGGGGGAAATTATGAAACACGAAGGCTATCAGTGTTTCATGATTCATAGTAAGTACAAGCAGAGGAAGTTCACATACTGGGGAGGGACCGGTAAGAATGGAATTACAGCTCTGCACTTCTGATTCCCGAGCTGAAGCTCCTACCAGAAATGCAGAGCTCTTTAGTTGCTAAACAAGAAAGAAAAAGTGGCAATCTGTGTGAAACAGCTATGCAACAGAAAATCCGGCCCAATGTCTTTGAAAAGAGACATCAAACTGTTAGTTCTGTTTGCCCTCTTGAGCAGATGCAAATGTTCCCGTGGCATGATTCAAATAAAACGGATGGATTTTTATGTATCCTGATAAATATCTATTCCCAAAAACAGCATCATTAAAATAATTGTAAGAGGGACTACATTTATTATTTTTCATTGGCTGTAAGACATGTTTGGACATCCCAAGGTCATGAAAAACAAGGTGAGGTAAAGGAAAAACAGTACCAGACACCAGCAGATAATATCTGCTAGTATACGGAATAAAAATGGAAAATGCTGGAAATACCAGCAGGTTCTGCAGCATCTGGGAAGAGGGAAAGAGTTAATATTTCATGTCTGTGAGCAAAGGGTAGTTGTGATGTGGACAAGAGGACGTTCTGTGATAGGGTGAAAGGAATAACTGAATAATCAATGAGAATGGTGATGGAGAAGAAAATAAAGAAAAGGTATGCCTGGAGCAGATGCTGTGCTGTTTGAAAGACAAGCCGCAAAATAAGCAAACAAAAGGAATCAAAATGGGGTAAAGCCTACAGTCTAAAATTGTTGAATTCACCTTTGAGTCTGGAAGGCTGTATAGTGCCTAATGGAAAGATGACATACTCTTCTCCCACGTTTGCAATGAGCTTCACTGGAAGAGTGCTGTATGTCATGAACAGAAATGGCAGCATCAGAGCAAAGTGCATATGTGAGATTTAATAGAGAGAAGTATTGAGTAAAAACAGCATGCAAGTTATGCTGAACCTTTATAAAGGTCTGGTTAGGTCCAAACTAGAGTATAGCATATATTTCTGGTCAACACATTTTAAGAAGGATGTGAGGTTTCTTGACAGGGTGCAGATTGACAATAATAATGGATTTTGGTCGGAGAAAGTGGTCATAAAATCCCTACAGTGTGGAAACAGACCATTCAGCCCAACAAGTCCACACCATCCCTCTGAAGACCACCCCACCCAGACCCATTCTCCTACCCCTGCATTTCCCATGTCTAACCCACCTAACCTAAACATCCCTGGACACTATGGGCAATTTAGCATGGCCAATTCACCTACCCTGCACATCTTTGGACTGTGGGAGGAAACCCACGCAGACACAGGGAAAATGTGCAAACTCCACACACACAGTCACCTGAGGGTGGAATTGAACCCGGGTCCCTGGCACTGTGAGGCAGCTTAGTGCTAACCACTGAGCTGCCATGCTGCCATTGTAAAGAAGGATGATGATGTGGTTAAGCAACCATGGGCCCAAAATTACACGTTAAAAATGAACACAAAGCAGGAGAAATCAGGCCTAACAGAAAATTGACCAAACTAAATACAGAGAACTTTGGAAACCAAGATCAAAGAGGTTACAAAGTTTCCAGTTACAACTAGCCCAAGGGTTGTGTATTGAAGAAGAATCTATCAGGCATAGTGACATCTTGACTGCCTGAGCATGTGCACTTTACGCTTCCTGACATGGCGACTACGGAGGGTGTTGGCATGATCCCATTGGATGCTTTGAACACAGCTCATGACCCCATTGACCAAAGGCCACAGAACATTCTGGAAGATCCAGTGCAAGGGGGGATTGGGCCCCTTTGGGGATAAAAACACACACACCCGGAAGTCAGCCCCTCAGTGAAGACTTGGTGAATTCTCAGTGAAGGCTCAACCAGGCTCAGCAGTAAAGCTCCAACCTGAAGAGAATCAGATCTGCCCTGACCTGCAAAACCCATCTTTGTGGAAGAGAGCCAGCCCTACATCAGAGGGGAAGGAGATTCCAATGGTCCCATTCAAACATGTGGATCGTTGCGGGCAATATCCCTTCGCAGAAGGATAGAGCTAGATAGAGAGTAAATATTGTGGGAATCTGGGAAATGCTGACATGGAGTTTTCAATAAGGAATACTTTGTTAATAAAATCAAGTTGAATCACAAACTGAATTTTACGTCCTTTTGTCTGCTTCACTGTCAAGAGTGGTTGAGTAAAGTGTTTTTAATACGTAAAGTAGTCAAAGTGGCCAAAGCATCGACAACATTGGTGTCCTTAGGTGGTCTTCCATCAGCAGTGTTTTTGTATAACCTCCAAAGGTGAACCCTGCCAACTTTGAATTCTTGGTCATCCAACCTGAACTTGATTTAAGAGGGCAGCTTCCCCACATGACAGCCAGGATTCAAGTGGGTGAAAGCGGGTTAAGGTTTCTGACCAGTGATTGGGTCATAAACCAAGTGCTTGTAATATGAAGAGGACAAACAGCCAGAGTATAGAGCTAGGATATAGAGAGAGTAGAGTGAGCCAAAGTTGATGCGGGGACCCATGGGAAAGGAAATGTAGCTAAAGCTAGTACGTGGTTGGGAACCCCCAGAAAACAGACACAAAGAAGCTGAATACAGGGTTAGAGGACCCACAAGGTGGCAAGAAGCCAGATATTGGGGTTGGAAATCTACAAGGATCCAGAGAAGCTAGAGAACAGTCAGGGACCCATGATGCAAGAGATAGTGAAAGGGATCAGGGAGCTAGAGTCACAGATAAGCAAAGAAAGCAGCTAATATACGGTCAGAGGCCCACAAGAGGGAGAAAAAGGACACAGTAAATTATAAGGAAATAATAGAAGAAACCGTACAGTGCCCAGAGTGGGAAGAAGTACTGAGTAAACACTGAAATAAGAAGTAGCCCCAAGTGGGTCAACCATTGCAGTTGGTTGCATTTCTGTCCACAAGACAGAAATGCCGGAGGCAGAGTGGACAAATGAAGAGAAGCGTGTTTTAAACCTCAGCAAGTCCTCAGTGATAGCAGTCGCGAATGGGAGAAGGTGAAGTTAAGTAAGGAGCTGGAGAAAGTAAGAATCAAAGCAGCAGAGCAGGAACAGAGGAAGCAGGTGGACATTGTATACTTGGGACAGTATCAGACCCGGTGTGATGAAGAGCTCCAGGAGGAGCAGCACGCGGTCAGTGATTGGGATACAACCCAAATAGCTGACCAAGAAATGCAAAAACCTACAGACTGCACTCAGAGTCCCATACCAGGCAGGCAAAGAAAACGGAGCCCATGTTACTGACTATTGGAAATGCCAGCGTGAGACTGAAAACCTAAAGTCTTAACTCCCTGTGCAAAGGGAATGATGTGCACATTTGAGACAATAGAATCAGATGGGGACAGTGATTATGGGATAGACTGGGAGGAAGTAGAAGAACCAGCCCATAGATACCCTGAGAGTGTTGAAGATTGGGGACCCCCACCTCCCTCTCCAGGGGGAGTAAATCCTTCAGCACCCCTAGGATCTTACCCTGCTGGCATAACAATGCCTCTATTTCCTCAGGAGGCTAAGGAAATTTGGCATGTCCACAAAGACTCTTACTAATTTTTATAGATGCATCCTATCTGGATGCATCACAGTGTGGTATAGCAAGTACTCTTCCCAGGACCACAAGAAACTACATAGAATCATGAACACAACCCAGTGTATCACACAAACCTGCCTTCCATCTGTTGACCCCATCGATACTTCCTCTGCTTCGGGAAAGTAACCAACATAATCAAAGACCCCTCCCACTCCGGTTATACTCTCTTCCCCTATCTTCCATCAAACAGAATATATAAAAGTTTGAATACGCATTCAACCTCAAATGTTGATTTGATGTCTCTCTCTGCACCTTCCCTGCAGTTGTAACACTGTATTCTGCACTCTGTTCTGCTACTCTAATGCACTTTCTATGGTACGATCTGCCTGTAGTGCATGCAAAACAACACCTTTCACTGTATCTTGGTACATGCAACAACAATAGATTAGATTAAGACCATGAGGTCCCAGGTCTCATATTTGAGAACTGCATTCATTTAGGGGAAACACAAAATAGAAGGGAAGTGCATTGAGGTCATGATCTGTTTGTCCCTCCCCAGGAAGGTGAGCTCATTGCATTCCTTTCTGTGCTTAGTGAAAAACTGAAACATACTGACTGTTTTGCCACTAAAGCTGCGCAAATCTCTGACCTCCCTAAAAGGAATCCCATAGGGCATAGTGACCACACCAGTGGTAAGTGTTAGTTGCTTGAGGAACTCCGACTCAGAGTTGATGAGCAGGAGTCTAACCTTTGAACACTGCGACACATCAGGGAGGGGAAGAGTTACCTGGGCGCTATGTTTCAGGAGAAAGTCACACCCCTTAGATTAACCACCTAAAATTTGGTCAGTGGTTAGTGCCAGGACGGTGGGACTATGAGTGAGGCAGGTAGAGAGATCCAGGGAGTAGTGCTGAAGGAGCCTTAGCCCTTGAGCTTGTCTAACAGGTACGAGATTCTTCCTCCCTGTGTTGATGAGAGTGTTGGCTGTAAGGAGGATGAGCAAACTGACCGTAGCACCATGGTATAGGGAGCCATTCAAAAGGGGGAGAAAAGAAAAAATGTAGCTGTAAGTGGGGATAGTATAGCCAGGGGAATAGCTACTATTCTCTGTGGCCAGGATTGAGAGTCCCAAAGGATTAACATATTGGATTAGCAAATGTCAGGATTGACATGAGGCATGACACATACAATTGACTGACAAAAGGGGAATTGGGAGAATTCAATAACACCAAATTTTGGGAGAAGTTTGCCTGACGGCAGGCTAAGACCAAACAGAGTTCGAAAAATAACGTCCACAGGTGGAGAAGGGTGGGGAGGTATCTAAGCTTGAGCAGATATTATATAAGGATAATAACAGACACCACCTTGACCCCCTTTCTGGGATGACGACATGCAGCCTGTTGGTCTACATTGTCGGCTGGATTGTAGGATGCGATCCTCGGGAGCTAATTTGGCAAGAGTACACATATCCCAGCTCTCTGTGGTTTGCTCCACCAGAGGCAGGTGAATATGACGATGGTGTGGGCTCATCACAACAAATCCCTGACGTTTGAGTGTAACAATCAGTGGGTTGTGTATAGGAAGACATGTGGGAGCTCAGAGTATTGCTACCTGAGCACACATACCATAGGTGGCTGGTGGGGTTTTCCACAAACAGCTGTACAGAACTGGGATGTTTGGCTACTGGCCTGGACTAAGGGCTAGAAATTAGGCAACAATGCCCTGGAAGGTCAAAAGGGAAATCTATGTTCTGTATGAAATTAGAAATGGGCTAAAACTAGCCAGAAGTGCATCTTTGCATGTTTTTCCGAGAACCACCCCAGGAACATATAATAGGATGGTTTTAAAATACACTGGCAAAACTCTGCACAACCAACCTATTCCACGAATTGATACCAGCGGTGTTAGGTATATCGGGAACCCAACTGTCAGAGTAGGGCACTTCCCAACTTCAGATATTATATTTGACCCATTAGCCATTAGGAAGGAAAACAGAGATTAACACAGGGGAGACCAGAGACAGGATGGAGTAGAAGATATATGTTGAATGATTTGGCAGTAGCTTATGGAGCAGGAGTGTCGATAATCAATATTCTTGATTTGACTAATTTGGATAATAAGCTCAGACTTTTAACCCAGCAAGTCAAACAGGCCTTGGGTAAAATCAATCTGGACAATCAGCAAGATGCTGAGGGGGAAAGAGAAGAAAATCAGGCAGACCAACCCCTGGGACACGTGCGAGAAGGGCTCACCAGGAACATAAATATGGTCATCCAGGGAAGAAAAGATTATGACAGTAGGCAGCAAAATTGGATCCTGGGCAGTTTGTGGCCAGTGGATGACCGAATAGTTGAGGGCGAACATCGAGCAGGCTAAGCAAGGACAGGTCCCATCTTGAATCAGTGACCAGCAATTCCCATGTAGACTGGGTCATTTGGAAGCGAGCCCCTCAGTGAAGACTCTCACTGAAGACTCGACCTGGTCCAGTAGAAGAGCTTCAGCCTGGAGACAGAGAAGATCTGTCCTACCCTGCAAGACCCACCTTCGTCAGAGAGGAATGAAAGTCCAATAGCCCAGTTCAAACACACAGATCATTGTGGGTAATATCCTTTCTCAGAAGGATAGAGCTAGATAGAGAGTAAATATTGTGGGAATTTGGGAAATGCTCAAGTGGTGTTTTTAAATAAGGAATATTTTGTTAATTAAATCAACTTGAACCCTTTGTCCACCTCACTGACAAGTGCGCTTGGGTAAAGTGTTTCTAATACATAAACTGGTCAAAGTATCCAAAGCACAGAAAATAAGGTAAATTTAAATGCAATTTTATTATCACAGGTTCAGAGAAGGTAATGCTGTTTCCATCACCTGATGGTATAAGGAATAGCAAACTAAGATTTAAAGTAAGGGAAGACATATAGGAAGGTCTCGGGAAGAACTTTATTATGCAGCAAGCAGTTATGACCTGGAACTAGCTGGCAGGGAAGTGGTAGAAGTGGAGACGATCAATGTTTTCAAAAGGAAATTGGAGATGTCTTGGAGGGAACTAAACTCACAGGGTTCCAGGATAAATGAATGGAATGGAACCGATTCAGTTTCTTTACAGAGAGCAGGCATGAAGTCAATGGACTGAATGGCTTTCTTCTGTGTTGTAATGATGCTATTATACGTCATAATCTAAACATAGGAACTGGAGGCAATAATTTGTAGAAAGAATAATTGGAACATGGCTTAATAAAAAAAATAGAACTGGTCATTCAATATTACAGGATGCAACAGGCATCAAATTGGACAGCAATAAAAACAGGTATGAGGAATGGGATAGCAAATTAACATGTACAATGCAGTGAGATGCAGGCAGCACCAGTTATTCAGTCAATAGTATTAGGGATGGGCAACAAATGCTGGCCTCATCAGCAATACCCATATCACTTAAGGGAACAAAAGTTAGACCTTGGGGGAGACAAGCCTCCAAGTTTACTGAAAGAGACAGCTAAACATTATACAAAAGTCGTACTCATCACACTTCATTCTAGCAGCAGTGGTGACACCAGACTAACTACAAATTTGAGCCATCAGTAGAATCCACAGGAATCCACCAATCAAAAGGAGGTCAAGAGCATATGGAGTATAAAGGAAGTAATAATGTGTTGTCAAAATGGGATGGAAATTGTAATGGGGATTTAATCAATATGTATATTGGAACAATCAGATGGGCAAAGTTAGCCTAAATGAGCAGTTCATCAAATATTTTCGGGATAGATTTTTGGAACAACGCATTCTCGATCCCCTGGAAAGGAGTCTATACTGGATCTGGTACTGTGCAACAGGACAAACTTAATTAATTACCTCAGAGTGAAGATGTCCCTAGATAACAGTGACCATAATATGATTATTTTGCTTTCAGTTTGAGGGAGAGAACAGTGGATCCAAGACTGGTATTTTAAACTTAAACAGGGAAATTATAATGACATGAAAGCAGACTCAATGGAAATGCAATGGCAGACATTTCAGAAAATGTTTCAGAATACACAGAATAGATGCATTCCAACAAGAAAGAAAACTTCCAAGAAGTCGACCCACCATCTGTGGAATGAAAAGGTAAAGATATATCAAACATAAATAAAAAAAAAACATATAATTACTCAGTTGGCAGGAAGATTGAACCGTATGTAAAGTCAGCAAAGATAGACTAAAGGTTAACAAGGAAAGAAAATCAGAACATGAAAGCCAGGTAAAAATTGAAAGACACATAGTGAGAGTTTCTATAAATATTTTAGAAAGGAAATTGTTAGCAAAGTCATCCTTTAGAAAGTGACTCTAAAGAAGTAGTAATGGGAAATAATGAGATGGCAAATTAAGTGAACAGGTCTATTGCATCAGTCTTCAATTAGAGGACGTAAGCAACATCCCAGAAATAGCTGTGAATCAGGAAATGGAAGGAATGGACAAACTCAAGAAAATTACAATTTGCAAGGGGAATGGAATGATGAAGCTGCTGGCTGAAAAGTTCCAGGTTCACTTGAACTTCACCTTAAACAAGTGGCTAGTGGCATAGTTAATATTTTGGTTTTCCAAATTTCTCTTGATTTGCTGAAAGTTCTGTTAGGTTGGAAAATAATGAAAAGAACTCCTTTACTTATAAAAAGGGAGAGAGAGAGAAAGCAAGAAACCACAATCCAGTTAGTTAAACATCTTATTGGGAAGTTGTTGTAAGCTATTAGTAAAGATATTATAAAAGGACACTCGGAGAAGTTCAAGGTAATCAGGCAGAATCAATATGGTTTTGTGAAAGGAAAATCATACTAGTCCAACCTCTTGGAGCCCTTTGAAGAAGTAAGAAGTGCCTTTATTGAAATGTATAACATCCTGAAAAGTTTTGGTAGCGTGGATGTGGAGAGGACATTTCCTTTTGTGGGAGATCCTTGAATAATAGGTTACTGTTTAAAAAAATACCAGCTTACCCACTTCAAACATTTCATTCATGTAGAAGAAACAAAACCAGCTGCATTGACAATACCATTTTAAAGAAAGACATTAAAACCAAAAAACTGAGTCAATGTCAAGAAATTTATATCCCTGGTTTAATTTCCATTGTGTATAATGATTTCATGTCTTGGAAGATGAAAGGTTTGCTTACTGATTAGCCAGCTGGGAAAGACAAGTAAATTAGACTCAGGAATATACACTGAACATATTTCAACATCTGCTTTTGAGCAACAGAGTTAACAGAGGGGAAAATGATACAGTGACAACAGAAGCTAGATTTTTCTGTCTTTACCTGCTTCTCAAATCTTCTCAGAATACAGTCCCTGGTGGAAAAGCAAATTGGGAGAACAACCATTCACCATCAACTGAACGATACCTACAGATTCTGAGTTTGCCAAAGTTACAAGTCAGCCGTTGATATTACTTGGTTAGTGACGAAAAAAAACTGTAGATGCTGGAATCCAAGGTAGACAAACAGGAGGCTGAAAAAACACAGCAAGCCAGGCAGCATCTGGAGGAGAAATCAACATTTCAAGTATTATCCTTCTTCAGGACTGGATGTGGGGGTAGGGAGACCTGCAGGGAAAGGTGAGGGGAGGGTAGCGGAATGGTGGTGATAAGTGGACACTGGTACAAGGTACAACCTGGTTGGTCGATGGAAGGGATGAATCCAATTGGTAGATGGAATGGAATGGAGGAGGCGGTAGGTGAAATAGAAGGGAGGAGATGGGCTGGAAAGGGAGCCCAGGGGTGGGTGGGAAGATTATTTGAAATTAGAGAACTCAATGTTAAGTCCTCCAGACTGTAGGATGCCCAGGCGGAAGATTAAGTGTTATTCCTCAAATTTGTGATCTGAATCACTGCAACACTGGGCAAGGCCGAGAATGGACATGTCGGAGGAAGGGGGTTGGTTGGGGAGTTGAAATGGCCAGTGACCGGGTGTTAGGCTGGCTGTTTTGGGCCAGGCAAAGATGCTCAGTGAATTGGTCACCTAGTCTACATTTGAGGGGGAAGTGTGGCACAAACTAAGGAGTGGTGAAGGGAATGGTTTGCACCTTCTCCTCATGTCTGTATGGGTTTCCTCTGAGTACTCCAGTTTCCTCCCACAGTCCAAAGATGAGAAAGTTAGGTGGATTGGCCATTCTAAATTGCCCATAGTGTCCATGGATGTGTAGGTTAGATGAGTTAACAATGTGGGGTTAGGGGGATAAGGTAGGCGGGTTGGTTTGGGTGGATGCTCTTCGGAGGTTTGGTGTGGATGCAATGGGCCAAATGGTCTGCTTCCACACTGTACGGATTCTATGATTCTTTGCCATATCTAGCCACTGCTTATGCTTGTGAGACTTTTTTTTTTCACAGTGTTGACATCAAGTGTTAGTAACTTCTTTTTGGCCTGCTCTTTGCATTTGTTTCTCACATCTGGCATAGAATATTTACACCTTATAAAGTGGATGGATTCTATTGCTCTCTTGGGTTAACATTGTCTTTCCACCCTCAATATTTATTGGTGGTTCTTCTGGTTCTGCTTCCGGCACAACCTGAACATTTTTCTGTTGTTTAAACTGAAATAACTTCAACATTAATCATAAATATCTCCAACAACATTTCTGTATCTTATGGATTCTGATTTTAGAATTCAATCGTTTCAGTTTTCCATTAATCTGCAGAGATCATTAACAGAATTATTGATGATTATTCTGGTTGCAAAGCTTTTCTGTTAAATTATATGCTCCAGAATAAAGCAATTTTCAAAAATTTGTAGAACTTCTTCAAAATTATCTGTGTTTTCTTTTATGCTTTGGTAATTAATAATGTCATCAGCTATAGGCTTTATTGAATATAATAGCATATTAATTTGCTGTGCTTGTAATTTAATATTCAAGTCTGAACCATTTCCATAATTAAGGGCTGTTTTCTCCAAGATGTCCAAACCTGTGTTATATTTAGCCAGTCTCAGAAATTAAATCTTCTAGCAATATTATTTTTCCTATTATTTCTTCCTAATGAAAATATTTATTCAGTTGACCTGACCCCTTTAAAATTCCACAGTGTTTCAATCCTGCTGTAATTTCTTTCTCTTTAAGAATTTTACTTCTGTAAATTTTAATACTGTAATTTTAGTTCTGTAAAATTTCCATGTCTTTAAAGAAAAAAATCACACTAAGGATGTAATTGTCACTGGCTTGGAAAGCAATTATTTCCTTTCCCTAATTGCCCTTCAGAAGTTGGTAGTGAACTCACTGCCAGAAGGTGGGGTAGAGGTTAGTGGATGTGGTGTATTTGGATTTCAGAAGGCTTCTGGTAGGTCCAATATAACAGATTAGTAGGCAAAGTTAAAGCTTGGGGATTGGGTGTAATATACTGGCATGAATTGAAAATTGGTTGACAGACAAGAAACAAAGAGTGAGACACCAAAGTGGTCGTGATTGTGAGTTGTGAAGAGGATCAATGAGGCTTCAAGACGATTCAGAAAAGTTGAGTGAGTGGGCAAACACATGGTAGATACAGTACCACATAACTAAATGTGAAAAACCAAAAGGAAGAGTATTATTTGAATGATGATATAGTGGAAAATGTGGATATACAAAGTGATCTGGATGTCATTTCACAGCAGTTAATAAAAGTAGACAGGCAGGTGCAGCAAGCAATCAGTATGTTTGCCTTCATTTCCAGAGGATTTGACATCAGAAATAGAGATGTAATTATACAGTGCCTTGGTGATGAACATAGAACATAGAACATAGAACATTACAGCGCAGTACAGGCCCTTCGGCCCTCGATGTTGCGCCGACCTGTGAAACCAATCTGAAGCCCATCTAACCTAAACTATTCCATTATCATCCATATGTTTATCCAATGACCATTTAAATGCCCTTAAAGTGGGCGAGTCTACTATTTTTGCAGGCAGGGCATTCCATGCCCTTACTACTCTGGATCATTGCATGAAAGTTTGGTCGGTGTTAAGACACAGGGATAGCAAGTCAGACCAAATCAGACTCACTAATACAGGATATCACATCACAATAAAATTAAAATATTCAATCACCCTCAAATTGCCAAGTATTGTAACTTTAGCAGAGCAAAGTTAAAAACAAAGTAATCTAATTAACGTTAAAGATTTAAACTCAGTCTTCGGCAGGCACACAGACACAGTTAAGGGTTAAATTTAAAAGAAAGTAAAAGAATCATAACAGACCAGTTCTCTTTAGCAGTTCTGAAGAATGTTTACTAACCTTTTACACAATCCTTGAATAAAGAGTTATTCACAGATACGTGGGGCTGAATATCATATTGGAATTCCAAAGTCACTGATCAATACAAAAAGCTTCCGCAGACCAGCAAAGGCTTCTATGTATGTCTTATAAACTGGGTTATTTTCTCAGAACATTCAATAATTCAATAACTGGAGGATAACTAAAGAGCAATCGAACCTCCATCCAGCAACTTTCACAGTTACACTGCCTTCTGTCCAAAATCCAGTTCAAACCAGTTCAACCTTAGTTTTTTTCTGTTTCTTCAATATTCTCTTTCTGACTGACCAGCATCAGTGTCTTTTTAATGGACCTTTTTAGCAGCTACTAGTTTTGAGCATAATACATCTTAGGTGCTGAAACATCTGTAGTGTTCATAGAACAATAATTAACCTGCAATTAACTTTCCAGGCCAGTTCCCATGAATGATAGTTTGTTTGTTTTTACCTTTTTTCAAAAAGCAAGCTGCTGATCAAAGTCTAAAGTTCAACTTCTAACTTCAGCTTACAGTTCCAAACCAAAAATGAAAAAATACCAGTGATGATCCCAAAAAGAATATACTTACCAGCAAGGGACTGATGTGGAGGTTCACTAGACTTATAGGGCTACCTATGAGGAGAGAATAGATCGACTGGGCATGTATTGACTAGAGTTGAGAAGGATGAGAGGTGATTTGACTGAAATGTATAAAATTCCTAAAGGACTAGACAGGCTAGATGCTGAGAGAATATTTGCATTTTGGGCAATCAAGAACTAGAGACACAATCTCATGACATGGGTAGGTCATTTAACACTGAGACAAGGAAACATTTTTTCACTTAAAGGACAGTTAACCTATAGAATTCTCTACCACAGAAGGCTGTGGAGGCCAAGTCACTGAATATTTTCAAGAAGGAGTTTTTTTAAAGTTAAGAAAGGCATCAATGTTTCTGGGAGAAAGTGGAATTTGACATTAATACATAGGATCAGCCATAATCATATTGAATACCGGAGAAGGTTCGAAGGGCCAAATGGCAACATCTGCTCTAATTTCTGTGTTTCTATGTTTACGTACTCCTGTGATGTTGTTAGACAGATCCAGGATTTTTGCCCAATGACAGCGGATGACCAGTAATATAGCTGAGTGTTACTGAAAAAAGACACATTTGGTTGAAGTTTTTATCTTGCCATCATCGGGACAATTTACTGATTACCAACTCAAAGAGAAAACAAATATTTAGACTGTATGAGAAGAGAGTTTTGATCAGTTGGCAATACGCAGTGAGGATTGATCAGATCACAGTAGCCACTATCCTGCTGATGGCTTTGATGCATTCCATTCCAGCATCAAGCTTACATCGTGCACAAATGGCTCAGGCTCTGTTTATGAAAAAGGCTGATCATAGACCTATATAAGAAGTGAGATGCCAACTCAGGAAAAGCCCTTATGCGGTCCCTCAAGTCTACCTCAACTTACCTTATGAGTATAAGAGCTTTCATACATTTGAACAGCAGATGAAGATAGAGATTCACATGGCTACTATACCATAACAACATGAGTGGTGTTTGCCACTAATTGGATGCTGCCACCAAGCCAAATGGACATTCTGTCTTTTGCATAAAGGAGTAAAATGGTACATAAATCTCAGTACTGCTTACATTTACATATGTAAGCATGTGACCCCAACGCCAGTAGACCGTATCAAATAGTATATCCTTTCAACAAACAAAGAAAATTCTGGAGAAACTCAGCAGGTCTGGCAGCGTCTGTGGAGAGAGAATCTGGTATGGCTTTTCTTCAGAATGGGAACTTGAACTAGAGCGAGAACAAGAAAAGAAACGTTAACTTGAAACGTTAACTCTGTTTCTCTCTCCACAGATGCTGCCTGACCTGCTGAATTTCTCCAGCAATTTCTGTGTTTCTTTCAGATTTTCATCATTTGCTGAATTTTGCCTTGAGTCATCATATCCCTTCAGCTGTTTGTACTCAGTTGATCATTTAAAGGTTTGATCTCCTGAGTCCAATGGACTTTTTTGTCCGTTGTGCCAAGAGTTTGGGATAGCCTTAATTTTAAGGAGGATAGAATGGGAAAGATCAGGAATGTATTGGAATAGTCATGTCTAGAACTAACAAAGCAATGAATTAGAGTTTCAGCAGCAGATGATTTAACATAGGGTGAAGTTGGAAATAAATGGTTTTAGTGGTGACACAAATATGTGGTTAGAAACACTTCTCATGATCAAATGTAACATCAAAGTCATGGATTAGCTGACTTAACTCAGACTTTTTGCAGGGAGAGGGATGGAGTCAGTATCTAATGGGAGAGGAGATTGAAAATATTTTTTGCAATACTTAACAGGAGGAAGCATTCTGATAATTTAGTAACAGTCGAGGAGTCGAGTGAGGTTGAGTTGAATATAATATGTGAAAGCTTTTTTTTATTCATTAAAAGGTGAGGGCATCACCGACCAGGCAGCATTTATTGCCCACCCCGAATTGCCCAGAGGGTAGTTAAGTGTCAACCACATTGCTGTGTGTCTGGAGTCACATGTAGGCCAGACCAGGTAAGGACGACAGTTTCCCTCCTTAAAGGTTATTAGTGAACCAGATGGATTTTTCCCCAACAATCAATAATGGATTCACAGTCATTATTAGACTCTTAACTCTAAATAGTTATTGAATTCAGATTCCTCCATCTGCCATGGCAGGATTCAAATCCGTGTACCCAGAACGTTACCTGACCCTCTGGGTCGACAGTCCAGCGATAATACCATGAGGCCATTGACTCCCCTGTGCTTTTGATCTCACTGAGTGGAAGAATGTAGATGAGATATCGGAGTTTTCTGAAGATAGCTGTTTGGGACTGCATCAGTGTTAATGGTGCAGGAGTGGGAAGAGAAGCCATTGTAAGTAATTCTGTAGCTATGAGTAAATAGGTAAGGAATCTAGGTGGGTGCAAGCTTACCCAGCTCATCAACAGTGGAGAGATGATATAGTAAACCATTTCAAAGGCTGCAGAAAGATTAAGAAGGACAAGGAAAGGAATTTTAAATTGTTACAGTTGCACTAACTGTTGCCTGTTAATTTACAGAAAAGTCAAAAGTCACACGACACCAGGTTATAGTTTAACAGGTGTATTTGAAATCACAAGCTTTCAGAGCGCTACTCCTTCGTCAGGTGAAGTGAGTACAAAGGAGCAGCGCTCTGAAAGCTTGTGATTACAAATGAACCTGTTGGACTATAACCTGGTGTCGTGTGATTTCTAACTTTGTCCACCCCAGTCCAACACTGGCACCTCCACGGCATGGATACTTTAAAAAAAAGTGTTTCAGCACTGTGTTTGAGAAATTCAAACATAGAGTTCTGAAAGAGATACAAACAGATTTGGCAGATGACGTAATGTCCTTTGGAGAGGAAGGAGAGGTTGAAGTTGGGGGCATAATTTGCAAGGACAGAGGAGGTTCGGGGAAAGTTAAGCTGAGGGAAGAAAATCAGCTGCTGGGCCAAATATAGCTTCAGACCCAAACAAAAATTGTTGACTCTAGTTTGCAAGGTACCAGTTTTATCCTAATACCGGAAAAAAAAATTGCTGCCTTTAAAATAAAAGCCCACCTCACTTTCTCAGGGCAACTAAATACTGATCTTAATGTAAAACAGAAAAACCTAAATGTAGGGAACCAGTGATGTTAACACAAAATCTCAATAAATCTAAAAGCAGTCGTCCAAAGCAAGATACTTGGTACCTGTGCTTTTCTGAGTCAATAGTGATGACAACACTGGCTGTCATATAATTGGCCTGAGTTCTTGAAATAGCAAGGGAAAAAACCAAGTTTGATTTCTGTTTGTATTGAATGTACCCTGCTGTTAAGTACACACATATGTATTTGTAGATGAGATAGTAGGAACTGCAAATGCTGGAGAATCTGAGATAACAAGGTGTAGAGCTGGATGAACACAGCAGGCCAAGCAGCATCAGAGGAGCAGGAAGGCTGACGTTTTGGGCCTAGACCCCTCCCCCTACCGCATCCCAAAACCAGCCCAGCTTGTCCCCACTTCCCTAATCTGTCCTTCCTCCCACCTATCCCCTCCTCCTACCTCAAGCCCCACCTCCATCTCCTACCTACTAACCTCATCCCGCCCCCTTGACCTGTCTGTCCTGGACTGACCTATCTCCTCCCTACCTCCCCACCCACACTCACTTTCACTGGCTCCATCCCCGCCTCTTTGACCTGTCTGTCTCCTCTCCACCTATCTTCTCCTCTATCCATTTTCTATCCGCCTCCCCCTCTCTCCCTATTTATTTCAGAACTCCCTTCCCCTCCCCCATTTCTGAAGAAGGGTCTAGGCCCGAAACGTCAGCCTTCCTGCTCCCCTGATGCTGCTTGGCCTGCTGTGTTCATCCAGCTCTACACCTTGTTATCTCTGTGTTTGTAGATGATGTGATTGAAACGTCATCTCTGTAGTCACAATGATCATTGCAAGGCCAGCAAGTGAATAATGGTTACTTCCCAACAGAGGGCAGGGTGGGAGGCTAAGGGTGGTAGGATGACAAAAGCATGTATGAGTTTTTAAAAAAAGTAAACTAAAAAGCGAGCTATAGTTGTTTAATATACTACAGTCTGTGTTAATGATGAAGATTTGCGGTGTGTGACTGTTTACTATTGTAATAACTGGCACCGTGTTAAGTATTCACTTGTATCTTCTCCTGGTTTATCATCAACCAATTTATTTAACTATGGTTTTACTTAACACAACATTTTAAAACAAAATGTTTTACTATGTTTAAACAATCACAACTAATCAACTATCAACCTTCGAATGACTAGAAAATTGTTTTGATAAATAATTGACTAGTCAAATAATCATTACAGTTCCATAAATTGCAAGGAACATTTTAATAAATCAATAAAAAATGCAAATACTCTCTTAAGCCTCATTGAGAAACAAGGCATCCTTCACGAACAATTCATTTTCCTCTAGGGAGATGAGTTACACTGGCTTGAATACTTACTGTTTATGCAATTATGTCTCCAAAATGCTTCAGGCTATAATATTGTGATTTACTTGAGTGTATACTTATTATTTGTGGCTTGTCTACACAGAGAAACTACAGTGGGCTGAATTTTCCAGAATGATTTCTGAGTGTATAATACATTTCTGTTATGAAGCTTCATTATTAATACATTTTATTAAGGATTTCCGTTCAATGGTTTGTGGACAATGGCTCATTTGAAAAGACTGAATATAAATCCCTGGACTATATTTTCTAACAGAAAATGGCAACTAAAATGATATTATTTTTAAAAGATACTTTTTAGAAATCACATGGCTTCAGCCATCAGGAAATCACATACCTGGGTTTATGGCTTTGTTTTGGATATTGTTTAATGTTTACATGCACTGCTTTGTACTGAGGGATAAAAACTACCTAGCTCATCCTCTTTCATTCTGAATGTAGCGTGAAACCTAATTAAAATAGATTGCAAAATATTCAATTTCAAGAAATATTCTATTAGATTAAAATGCATCACAGGTAAAATTCACTTTCAACAAGGACATACCTAGTATACTGTTTACTCAAAATACACTTCCCCATTTTTTCTTTCCAGTCAGTTCAATGGAATTAGGTAGGCTGTGTCACAGGCAGTTCATCTGCTTCTCCCTTTTTTATACCACAAATGTTAAACTTTACTCTCACGTTCTGGTTGGAAACATAGGAGTTGATTTTCATTCTTGAGCCAGGGGTCTGATGTTGGAATAAATTTTGGTTCCTGCTTTTAACAACCATGCACTGATTTTTTAATGAAAAGCCAATCACCAGCCAGAGGTTGTGCCGCATTCACTTAAGAATAATGAGTGAGCTTTGAAAAAAAGAGGGGAAATAGCACTGAAGGAGCTGCAGCGTGCTGACGCAGGTAAAGGAGACAGGCCTCAAAGCACTTTTGACAACTCTTAAAAAAGCAACACTACAGCTACTGGATCGCCTTTGAGAATAGGGAACCAACCCTGTTACAAAGCAGCTCTGGCTGAAACGGTGGCTGTGTAGGCCTGACAGCTTTGGGCTGAAGAGGTCCTCAAGTTGATTCTGGAATGTTGCCTTTTGATTGGCCAAGGGTGGCCATTTGGTCACCGATCATCACCCTGAATAGGCCTCTCATTCATGTTAACAGTTTTCACCTACCAATCACCTGTTTCTATAAAATAGACCCAAGATGGGAAGATGCTAGCAACGTTGCAAGCTGGTGGACACTGCCCAACCCTACCTGTCATCCTCCAGAAAGCTTCCAAAATCCAACCCATAGAATCACAATAAATATGTCAATGAGGAAGACCATTTGATAAACTTAGCATAGCATCCAAGTTATAGAGTCACGGAAACAGACCCTTTCATCTAACTTGACCAAGCTGACCATAATTCCAAACTGAAGTAGTCCCACCTGCCTGCGCTTGGCTCATATCACTCTGAACATTTCTTATTTGTGTATCTTTCCACATGTCTTTTAAATGTTGTAACTGTACCAGCATCGCCAGTTCATCTGGGAATTTATTCCACACAAGAACCACGATCTATGTAAAGATAAAAGACCCCCAAGTCTTTTTTAAATCTTTCTCTTGTCACTTTAAAAATATACCCCATAGTCTTGAAATCTCCCACCCTACAGAAAAGACACCTACCATTCACCTTATCTATACACCTCATGATTTTATAAACCTCTATAAGGTCACCCCTCAACTTCCTACGCTTCGGTGAAAAAAAGATCCCAGCCTCTCATTCCTCTCCTTATAATTCAAACTCTCCATTCCTGGCAACATCCTTGTAAATCTTTTCTGAGCTGTCTCCAGTTTGATAATATCGTTCCGAGAACATGGTAACCAAAACTGGACACAGTACTCCAGATGCTGTGAGTAAGGAAGGATTTTCTGATATCTATGGTATAGTCATCATTAGTTAAAAGCCTCAGGAAGCATTTTGGAGTAATATTTGATGCTACAAAGCAGTCAAGATGAACAAGAGAAAAGAGAAATCCCATTGGTCAGAAGAGCAGAACACCTTCAGGGCAGGCACTCATAGGAGAAAAGTGGCAATGAATTAAGTACTAATATTTAAACATAATAATGTAGTTGCTGGAAATTTGAAACATTTCTGGCACTTTCCATTCTTATTTCAGATTACCAGCATTCACAAAATTTTGCTTTTATTTTTAATGCTTCATACACTTTTTTTGTTTCATTATATGCTTTATTATCCCCTGTTCTTCAACCTTAGGATTTTGCTGCCTCTTCATCTCATTGGCATTTATTTGACATGTATTTGTAACAGTCTGACTTAAAGATCACCCATTATTCTGTTACGGCTTTTCCAGCAACCTCAGATTTATTTTATAGAAAATGAAAGAACTGCGAATGCTGTAAAACAGAAGCAGAAATTCTGAGGAAGGATCACCTGACCTGAAATCTTAACTCTGGTTTCTCTTCACAGATGCTGCCAGACCTGCTGAGTTTTTCCAGCAACTTCTGTTTTGGTGTTTGGCTTTATTTTCCCTGGCTAAATCCCTTTTAACCCATTGAAGTTAATCTCTCTTCCTATTTCAAAGTTCTATTTTATATTATTCCTTGTTTTTCTCCGTGACTACTTCTTTCTCAAGTATAATCCAATATTTTCAATCCATAAAGTACCAAAATTCTTCTTTTCTACTTTCATATACTGCAATGCTCTGCCTCCTCACTTAGCTAATTAGCTTACACCCTGCCCAACCACACTCATGACCTGCCTCACAAGGACATTAATCTATCAGGTGTACATTCTGAACACTTCTTGAGCAACCCTATCCAATATGGTGGCCATTGAATGTCTGCTGAATGATGAACATGCATGAGCCATCTTAGGATCTTAGCTTTTTCCTGTAAAATGGGCTCGACATAATCAAATTTCTTGTCCTCTTGCCAAAAAGCTTAAAATATAGCCCCAGTTGAAGTCAGTATCAAATCTGGTTGTAATGGTTTCTATCTATGGCAAAATAAATTTTAATCAAAGATTTTCACTTAAGCTAAGTTTAAAAGTTTCTTTTTGCTCGTGATTGCAGTGTTCAGCTGCATTTACAATTTCTCAAATATGAAGTAGCCATGCAGCCACACTATAGCAAGTAGCAAGCAAACTTCATGCCACATAATTGATAGATGTCTCACCAATTGTTAATTGTCTCACCAATTACAATGTAGGTGTTAGAAGTGGTGGAATGCCCTCCACCTGCCTGGATAATGATTTTGCAACAACACTCAAAATACTTGGCAAAGGACTACACAGCCTAGTTGATTGACAACCCATCCATCACCTTAAACATCCACTCCTTCTGCCATCGCAGCACCATGGCTGCTAATTGTGAACAATGAGCAGGACACAATGCCAAAGATTGCTAAGGGTCTTTTGGCAATAACTTCCAAACCCACAACTTCCAGCACAAAGGACATCAGGTGCATGGGAACAATATTGTTACCTCGGCTTGAACATATAAAAACTCCCATCTAACAACATTAAGGGAACATTATACCATTTCCATTACAATGCTTCAAGAAAAAGCTCCAATGTTACCCTCTCAAAGCCAACTAAAGAGTCAACTTAGTGAATGTTGAGTACGTTTAAGACTGAGATAGATAGGTTCTTGATTATCAAGGAGATCAAGGGTTACGGAGAGAAAGTGGGAGAATAGGGTTGAGGAACTTATCAGCCATGATTAAATGGTGGAGCAGACTCGATGGGCCGAATGGCCTAATTTTTGCTCCTATGTCTTATGGTCTTATGTTGGAGTTGAAGAGTTTGAACGTCAAGAGGGAACAGCGACCCTGACTTTATCATAAATTGTTGAAAAACCCAACTAGTTCATCAATATTTTTTAGGGAAGGAAATCTGCCATCCTTAGCGATAGCTTTAGGTACAGAGCCATGTGGGTGACATTCAAATGCCCTCTGAAAAGGTCCAGCAAGCCCATAATTAGGGATGAACAAAGCTTTATTAAGGAGGTTTATAGTTGATTAGAATGTCCTGCAGACAGTATTCGATATTCAACTATATTCAGCAGTTATTTTGGGGGATGCAGCCTGGGAGCTTCAATGTATGAAAAATGTCAAGTTAAATTTGATACAATGCCTGAAAGGAAGAAAAAGTGAGTGACATAGATCTCACAAATAATAGTAAATTAACTCAGAATAAAGTTAAATGAAATTTAGTGGTTTTAATGTTCAATGCTCAATAAGGTGCAAGAATCAACAAGGAAACAGAGTGGAATATAAATTAAAATTCATCACGTTCATGCCATTACTGCTCTGGGCAGAACCAATTTTCACTATTGTACTGTATCTGTTTCTTTTTGATGAGATGCCAGTGCAAAGAAGACACAAGACTAACACTCAGTGCTAAACATCTGAACTGGATGCAAACTCATAGAATTTCAAAGAAGGCATATGACCGATGACACTATAGAGATTTGCAAGGTAGTAAACAGATCAATTTCGGAGCCACACTTCTTTCCTCAGCTAGTATCTCCAGTTCTGACGTATTCCAAAGCTGAAGTCCTTTCCTTGATGCTTCAAATCCACCCCAGGATAACAGTTCTCCCTTATAGGTTTTTATTCCTACTTTCCCTGGCCCATCAGGTTTACTCTGGATATCAAAAAACTAAGGCAGCCCCAACAATAGGATATGCTCAATTATTCTTTATTGAAGTAAGGTACGCTACAAAAATACTGCAATCATAGTAATATATCAAAAGCTTACCCACGCAAAGATTACAATTGCAAGTGACCTGGTCCCAACCTCCAGTCTTTGATCAGATGACTCCCAATCCCGAGTTAATTAGCAATTGGTCTGAGGCACATTCTCTTATATGCCTTTTCTTTGCAAGCAACTTGTGTGATAAAACCTTGACACTGTCCAGTCTTCAGTGGTTGATTGGTTTGACCACTGGAAAACATCACCAGTGTGTCACATCTTCCCATAGCCAATAATCTTTTGCTCATTAAGACAACTCCTTGTTTTCTGTGGAAAGAGGCTTATCTTTCGGTTTAATGAGCCCTGACCTCAGGCCAGCCTGCTCAGGTTGTTCAGATAAGCTAATTCCTTGCAGTTTTAGTGTTGTTTAATCAATGACATAATATTTACACAGTGTAACTCAGTGAGCCATTGCACTTTGTTCTGCTGATAAATGGTGCATTCACATCTAGTGCCCTGCCTTTGTTTTAAATCAGAAGTTCAGCCAGACACAGTGTCAGTAGTTCAATTCATCACCTACTGAGTTATAAACACATAAATTCCTTCAGAAAACACATAAGTCACCATCCCACTGATTAACCTTTCCATTGGCCAAGCTTCATATGTTTTTTTCTCATTTCAACTCACCCAGCAAATACCTATACCCTGAAACATACATATTCCATGGACTGCTGTTTCCCCCTACTTTCCAAGACCTGATTTCATTGCCATGTGGTACCCACTGGCACACATTCAAGCTCTCTTTCCACTAGCTCTGACTCACACTATCTCAATGCTGTCCTGGTCCCCAGTATGATTTCATTCTTTGTCTCATTTGATGCTTTGGCAGACACTTTTCTCTCTTCTCTTCAGAAGTTAAACTTGTCGGCAAACACTTGATAATGACTATGATTGCCCATCTAGCAAGGTATAACAATTCATGTAGACTGATACTCCTCAAGAACTATCTTCCCCTTCACTTTCATCTGATCTCATCCCTTTTCTAATATCACTTCTTGCCCTGTTTTCATTACCTTCTACTCTCTGATGCTGAAAAGCTTTACTGATCAAAAGACCTAATTTTATCCACTTAAACACCCGTCTTAATGAATTCCCAATTCACATGACATTGAGCTCTTGTTCCATTACCTTTACCTCCTTGCTCACCTCTTTGGTCAGGAGTTCTACCTCTGACCAGCCAACCAACTATCTCACTCCAGTATTTTCATTCTACATGGACACCTTCCTTAGTCCTCTTACCTGCTTTTGATCTTTTTAGTAAAAACCATATGCGTTCATCAACTATTTTATTTTCTTCCCCTTACTCAGTCTAACCTGCCTTGCTCTGAACATGCAGCATATCTGAAGAAAAACCATATTTGACTCAAACTTCTAACTTTGTTTCTGCCTCCTCAGACACTGCCAGAATTGTTGAGTGTTTCCAACATACGCTGATTTCTTTTATGTATTATACAAGTCAGGTGAATTCAAGATGAAACCAAAACAGATACAGTAAGTTGAGTGGAGGAGTGAAGAAGAGAGTAAGATTTCAAAGAGAGAAAATGAGAACAGCAATTAGTCTAAAAGGTAAAAAGCTAATGGCGTGGAAATAGTAAACAGCTAGTAAAATGCAGCTGGGTCCTATTAGGGGCATGGAAGGTGATATATTGGATGAGATAGATTGTTTATTGCACAGGGAAATGGCATTCATTTTCCTTGTATTCCTGTTGATGGATATTTGCATATTATGGCAAGGTTGTGAACAGTAGTTATTTCCAGACTGGAGGATTTTACTTTGAGTAGTTCAAACATGTGCATTCAGAGACTTCTCAGTTTGATCTTTCTTGTTGTTAATGAGAACAAACTGTGTGGCTTCAATGACTGGTTCAGAGCCCGCATTAATGTGAAAAAAGACCTGTCAGCAACTTCTGTTTTGCTTTCCATATGTTAGGAATCGAGAATTGTAGATGGTGTCTTGAACTTCTGTCGGAATGCCAGAGGTAATTGATTCACAGAACTATTGCTTTTTAACTCAGTAGACAGTATAGCTGTTGTTGATATGAGAATGGCATTTCTTTTTTGAATGGAAAAACATCAAAAGTTACATTCTAACCCTGATATACACCAACAAGTGATCTGCATCACTGTCAGAACTGTGGTAGCTTATTGATGAGGATGCCATTCTGAGAGTTATATTTGGTAATGATCACATCCAGCTGGTTCCAAATCCTTGATCTTGGATCGCTCTAGGTCATCTTGGGGCAAGGCTTATTTTGAAAGAAGATGGCAGTAGTTCATAAAGCTTGAGGTAGCAGAAAATCTCTTCTGTGTCTCACGCTTTTCTTTAAAAGATCCTGATGTCCAAATTAGGAAGACCATGTTGCATTATCTGTTCCCAATCTTGTATTGAAATTCCCTGGTAGGTAAAGATGTTTTGGCATAGAATCTGTTGACACCAATATCAAGCTCCATATCTTATAGAACTCATAGAGTTCCTGCAATGTGGAAGCTGGCCATTTGGCACGTTGAGTCCACACCGAACCTCCAAACAGCATCTCATCCAGATCCTACCCCTGCCCTTTTCCTGTAACCCTGCATTCAACACATCATAAACTAAATTATGCTGCCAGTTCAAGAACATGTAATTACAAATTAAAGAAAAATGCTTACCAATTCTAAAAGTTGGAAAAGAATGGTGTGATTTATCCTGATTTGTCACTGAGTCAATCCTACTTCTTGCTGGAGTTCTGGTCAGATATTGGGAAACCCTACCTCTTTCGGTAGCACCCTTGTCTCTAAGTCAGAAGGTTGATAGTTTCAGGTTTAAATCTTGGAACATGAACAGAAAAATGTGGCTGTTGCTCAGTGCAGTACTGAAGGAATGCTGCCTGGCTAAAGATACTGATATTCAGATGAGTTGCCACTTGAAATCCAATCTACTCCCTCAGATGGATATATAAGTTCCTAGGACAATACTTCGAAGAAGAACAGAGCAGCTATCCTTGGTACCTTGGCCAGTATTTATCCATTGATCAACATCAAAGTATCAAATTATCTGGTCAATATCTGTAAACCATTCTGGAACATTATGAGGTTGTGAAAAGCACAACATAAATGCTAATAATTTCTTTCCTCCAGACACCTAAGGAAGTTCAGTACCATCCCATAATAACAGAATCATGGATTAAAGCACAGTTTAAATTCACTCTCTAAGTGAAGTAATTTCTATCAATATTCTAGTTTATCAATATTTACTGAACTTTCTGGAGAGAAATTCAAGTGTTTTCCTAACATCAGGTATTGGGCTGAGACCATATTTCTAATAATATTGCTTTTTTTGCATCCTTCATAAATTGAGTCACTTTTCTCTTTTATTTTCTTGATAGTATTGGTTTGTCATGTGGTTCACTCACTGTATAACATTTTCTGGAGAAATAACAGACACTCATACAATGCCAGAGATAACAAGGTGTAGAGCTGGATGAACACAG
>NC_063337.1:97062178-97085441 GCF_021869965.1 Rhincodon typus
CAGCATCTGCAGTTCCTACTATCTCTGAAGTAAATAAGTGTTGATTCATTTAAAATAACAGTGGGTGAAAAGTCATTCTGTTTTAATGTGTGTTCAACTTAGAATGTGTGCAATAGAAATTAAAGGTATACTTGTTGATGATTGAATGTATTGGATGTATTTGGGGATACTATGAGCAGTAAGAGTGAAAATTATCAATGTGCTGGCCAAAATCTTCTAATTTCCTTAGATATAGCTGGATGAGCATGGTGGGATGGTGCCAGAGGACTGCTGAGTTACAAATGTAATACGTTTATTCAGAAAAAGGTGGGAGCATATGTCATCTTAATATTCATGGTCTGAAACTCATCACTCATTGTGGATTAATTTATTTGAAACAGTAAAATACATAACAAGTACAGTAGATATTGGGACAGACCAATTGATTTCTGTGTATGTGCAGTTTGCAGACTGCCAGGCAGAGTTATTACTCTCTACATGCACAGCATAAGGAGTCCTTAAAGGTAAAATCTCTTCAAGGCAATGTATACATTCTTAAATCTCTTCCTTTGCGAAAGAATGTTGAAATATTTAGAACAATAAGTGAGCCTATGAGTGTCCATGATACATAGGTAATCTACTGATACTGGCAAGATTTCACAATGAGGACCTTGGAGGTGCAGTTGATTGTTCATAGTTTTCAGTGAAATTGTCTGTCAATCTTGTTTGTGTTGACGGGCTTTTCTTTCATGAAATGCAACTGCTTTACCAGAATTTGCTTATCCTGACACACCACAGTTCAACCTTTATTTAAGATTAGCTACTGAATAATGTTATTCCCCAAACTATTTGGATTGGTTCAAAACATCTTGGGATTTGCTGTTTTGTCCTTATTCCTGCTTACTTTGAAGCTTCTGTTTTGACTAATTCTTCTAATTCAATCAAAATCAGAACCCGCTGGCATATTTTCTTCTTTATAACCTGCTCTAATAATTGTGCAGCTTCACTAGATCTTTTTCCCGTTTGGTTTCTTTGAAAGCCAAATGTTGCACATGTCTTGCTACTTTTGGGTGGTGGGATGTTTCTGTTACTCTGTTAGGATATTTGCTGCTTTCCAATTTAAGTTACAGAATTTTGTGGACAATCTGCCAATATGCTTTTGACCCTGCCTTGCTTGTTATTGATCCAGCAGACATCACAAACATTTGTTTTTCTCACATAAATAAACCCTGCTCTTGATAACAATCTGTCTGCTGCTGCATTTTCGATGTCTTTCAATTCTGTGCGGAACAAAGAGATTAAAAATTGCCTCAGGCACTTTAGCATGATTTGAAACTATTGATCTGTATATTAACTTTTTCACTGTCCATTCAATAGGCCTCTTCAGCACAACGTTTTCCACAAGTGTTCACGATATCATGTTAATGATCATCATCTAATAATCAATCTAGTTAGGGAATGATTAATCCCATTGTTTAGTTCATTTAAAAATAAGCCGGAAAACATATTAAAAGTTATGAGGCAGACGTTACAGTAACCAGCTCATTTCTGCATGTGTAGCTTGCAGACCTGCAGCAGAATAACTGTCAGGCAGAGTTGCAACATTGTGTATACACAACATGAGTCCTGTAAGGCCAGCGCTCTTGAAGGCAAGGTAGACATACAACAGAATAAACTGAGCATCGGCTGTGGTGGGAAATGTTGCAGAAAAAATAATCTGAGACAAAATTAAAAGTCACTTAGTCTAATGTAGATTAATTAAGTATGGATTTGTTAATTGAGTTGTTGTATAATGCAGTTGAGAGATTTGATGATGACAATGCATTTAATGTGATGCATCTGTAGATATTAACATACCTCATAATAGGCATACCAGCAGAGCTGAAGCCTGTAGAATGAAAGGGACAGTGACAGGATTGGTATGAATTTGGGTGACAGGCAAGAGGAGAATAGCGGTCAGTATTTTGTTTGATTGAAAAAAGATGTACAGTGGATATCCAGAGGCAGAAATGAGGGCTGAGACAAACAAAAAACTGAAGCTGCTAGAGGAACTCAATAGCTGACCTGTAGCAGACTCAGATGCCAGACCTGTCAGGTTTCTCCAGCAATTTCTGTTTTTGTTCATTTCAGATCTCCAGAATCTGCAGTTCTTTGTTTTATTTAGTTTAATAATATGTGGCCCACTGTTTTCTTGATACAAAGTAATTACTTAAACATGTCTATACAGACACAATTTCAGCATTTGATAATGAGACATGTATTATGAGTTAGAAGGAGGATGTGGAGAAGTGTGAGGTCTTGGGTTTTGGCTTTTTCAAACTGATCCTAGAAATAAGAAATATATCTCGATGGCACCATTCGAAAGAGTGGTGAAAGAGCAGAAAAAAAATTAGTGGATACTAAGTTTTCTTATTGAAAGTGGCAGAACATTTTCAGGGAATGGTTAACAAAAAAAGGTCTTGGATTTCATTAATAGAGATATGATTAAGCAGTGGCACTATGCAGAACCTTTATACAGCTCTGGTTATGTCACAACTACAATACATTTTTCACTCCTGATCACCAGGCTTTAGGAAGGACAGGAGGGTTCTTGAAAGTGTGCAAAGGAGATCTACCAGATTGAATCAGAGATTTTTTTTTCAGATACACAGTTAGGTTTGAGAAGTTGGTGTTATTTTCCCTGTGGCAAGGAGGGAACATTTGTTAGAGGTTTACAAGATTATGACAGGTTTGAAAAAGGTATAGAATGTAAAATTGTTTCCATTAGCTGCAGATACGAGGAATAGAGGCCAAAGATTAAGGTAAGAGATGTAGTGGGAATGTAAGGAAGTTTTTGTTAATTTAAATGTTTTTTTTAATGCACTGATTGTTAACAACTTGGAACTCATGGGGTTGGAGGTGGTGGAAATGGAAACAATCAATGATTTCAAAAGGAAATTGTATGGCCCTTGAAGAAAATAACTTTGGGAGGCTTTGGGGATAGATGCAGACTGATTTGCTTCATGGGGAATGAGTGCACTTGATGGGCTGAATAACCACCTTCTGTGCTATAAAATGGCTTTACGATACTATCACACTTCAGGAAAATGTAGGGTGATAGGACAGGTGCGTGTGCAGCAGATGAATTTCACCGTGGAGAAATTGAACTTTTAGTATGAAGAACAAGGAGGGGAAATCCAAAGAAAGGGTACAATCTTAAATTGAATGTGAGAACTCAGAGAGACTGGGGGTGGAATGGTGGCTCAGTGGCTAGCAAAGCTGCCTTACAACACCAGAGACCCAGGTTCGATTCCACCCTTGGGCAACTGTCTGTGTGGAGTTTGCACATCCTCTCTATGCCGGTGTGGGTTTCCTCTGGGTGCTCTGGTTTTCTCCCACTGTCCAAAGATCTGCAGGTTAGGTGGGTGGGCCATGCCAAATTACCCTTGGTGCCCGGGGATGTGTAGGCTAGGTGGACTAGACTTGGGGTTATGCAAGGTTACAGGGATAGGACAGGGGTGTGTGTCTGGATGAGATGCTCTTCAGAGTGTTAGTGTGGACTCGATGGGCTGAATGGCCTGCTTCCACACTGTAAGGTATCTATGGAGGAACTTGGGTACATGTGTATATAAAACATTGAAGGTGGCAGGGCACATATGCATGATTCTGGTTTCATAAATAAAGACATTGAGCATAAAAACAAGAAATTCACCTTGAACTGTTATGGAACACTAGTTTAGACCAATCAGGAGTATTGTGTTCAATTTTGGCACCCGGGAATAATGTCCAAAAAACTCAATTATTCGCCTCAGAAAAATGTGGAGAAGTAATTTCATACAGGTGTTCAAAATAAAGGGCTGAGAGAAGATAAACACTTCTCATTGGTGGAAGTGTTGTGGATAACGGACAAAGATTTAAAGTAGTTGACAAAAGAATCAAAGACATACAGGAAACAAAACCAATAAAGACTTGTATTTATGAAGTCCTTTTCATGAACATTGGATCTTTCAACTTTACAGTGAACAAAGCACTTCCTGAAATGTCATAATCAAATGACAGAACCTCTGATAGTACAATGGTCACTCAGTGCTGCACTGGAGTGTCAGCCTTGATATTTGTAGTATTGGAGTAGGTCTCAAATCCAGAGACTGGAGTTTTACTAATTGAACCATAGCAGAAACCTGTAAGAAAGAAAACATTTTTTATTGTGGTGAGGGCTCCAGATTTGGAATGCACTGGCCAAGAGTGGAGGCGTGTTCAATCAAGACTTTCAAAAGTCATAAAGGTATAAAGTTTTTGTCTGATGGGGAAAGGACAGGGTTGCTGGAGTAACTGGATTGCTATTGTAAAGTCCTGCATGGGCTTTTGTTGTATATTTAATGGTTCTTCTATGATCCCTAAGAGAGGGTTTCAGCTGGAATGTGAAAATGTAGCAGGGCTAACATTAAGTATATGTCGCACTGTGATTGAAGCTATAATTTGTCTGTTCTGCACCCACTCCAGCGTGCCCAAAGGAAAAGGTGCAGCTAATACCAATCATTCACCTCGATGAAACCTCTAGGAGATTTCCCAGCCGTCTTTCAGGATCCAGGTGAGAAGTTATGGGGGCAAATGGAGATGTGTGAAGCCTACCATTGCAAGAAAGTTGAAGCGGTTTCATCCTTGTGAGGGATTTGAAAGTAACCTATTCTTTTGAGGAGAAATCTATCAATGCAAGTTACATGGAGGAACCCTACCATCATTAGAGATAATGAAGGACTCCCACACATACATGACCACACACTGATGTGCTCTTAGCTGCATCTGAGGTGAAATGACTTCAGCAGATTGAGCTAGTAGATGAGTTTTCAGTGCAACGAAGGACATAAAACAATTAGAAAACAATCAAGCTATTAATCTCTTCTTACTTTGACCCTCTCAATTTGGTTGCAAGGAGAGTAAAGATTTTTATTATTTGTAGAGATCGAGGAGCAATAAACCTTTACAGTATAAGGTGTAACTTATTTTGATGGTGTTTTACTGAAGTGTACACAGACCAGCTTTTGATTGACTGTTGTGTTATGAGAATCCAAGCTGTACCATCCCCCCTTTCAGTTTATCTGATCTGAATGCAGCCTTTATCAGCGTTACAGGAATTGCAGCAGCTTCTGATCATGTGATTTCATATCACTCTGAATCTTCCTTCTGTCAGTTGTTTCTTGAAATTCTATTAAAAAGCGGCATCCGACCCATTCTACTGTGATTAGGCAACATTATTTGTCTACTTCTTAGTCCTTCTTGTTTATAATTTGGAATGTTAAAGCTTATTTTAATTTCTACTTTATTCAGCTGATTTTTCTCATTGACCAGTCTGCCTCCATAATAAACCTAGTTTTGAAAGGCAGTTCATAATAATATCTATTTCATTTTATTCAGATGTTTCTTAATAATAATCATATTTTGTTGTTAACATTAATTGGTTTTGTAATTATTGTTTGTTAAAATACATCAGAGTTATAAAAATGCATAATTAAAATTTTGGGTCCAGAAACATTAACTCTGTTTTCTTTCCTCTGAATACTGCCAGACCTATTGAGCTTTTCCAGCAATTTCTGTTATTGCTTCTGATTTCTAGGGTTCTTTTGTTTTTTTTATATATATAAACATTCACAGTAGTGTTTTTTTTCATAGTTGTGTTCTTGTGTTGATTATATCCTCATTCTGACCAATTACTTTCACATTCTCATGTATTTTGTATGTTTTTGTGACATCTTCATCCTGGCTCAATCGTTAGTACTTTTGTTTCAGAGTCAAGAGTGGATGTGCTCACATCACATCTTAAAACTTCAACAATGGAACCAAGGCTGACCATCCAATGTGACTCTGAGTGAGATAGCAAGAACTGCAGATGCTGGAGTCAGCAATAACACAGAGTGGAGCTGGAGGAACACGGCAGGCCAGACAGCATCAGAGGAGCAGGAAAGTTAACGTTTCAGGTCAGGACCCTTCTTCAGACCCTTCGACAGCCATTTATCTCATTGCTACTTGCTAGACCTTGCCATGTACAAATTCATTGCTATGCTTCTCCAGATAATAGCGAGAGGTGGCAGTTTCAGCAGCAGCGATGGTATCTGTGGCAGTAACATCGAGAACAGACAGCAGACCGAGACAAGCGGAAGACTCATCAAAGACTGTTGAATTTTTAACTTATTCCCTTGCTTTCCTAGTTTAAGCTATGAAAGACTTTAATGTAAACCATTACCTATTTCTTGATTTTTCTACTGTTCTATGAAGTAATTCTTAACTTTTTAACTCTCATTTCTCTTGCTACTTTGTACCTAAACTGTTTTTTTTATACCAAGGTACCTTGGTACCTAAGATGGTGCCATGTGCCATTATACACTTTTCACTATACTCTTGTACTTGAGTACACATGCCAATAAAATCTAAATCTAAATCAGCAACAAAGAGAAGACTATGTCAGAATATGGATACCAGAATGCAACCACATCTGACCCCATTGGGGATCTAGAAACCTTCTGATGCCTGGCATTGTTAACTCTATGCCTTCTGTTGTCATAAGGAGTCTACACTGAGCATCTTCCAAGCAGCAGGCAGCCAATTTTCTTCATTTCTTAGATGCAAAGATTGTGACTTTGTACAAGAGCAATGGTGACTTCAGCAACAATTATTGAGGGATCTCCCTATTAAGCAGGAAATAACAATTGCCTGTATTGTCCCTGTCACACTGCAAAGTTTAGCTGAATGCAGCTATCCCAAATCCCAGTGTAGTTTCAGAAGTCAGTTGAGCAAACCCCAAAACAAAAAGGAATATAGAAGAATATGTCAGGAGAAGAACAAGGGAAAACTGAACATGAGGTACTAATCTGTTAATGTTACAATACAGGACACATTCCTGCAGAGCATCAAATAGATTGAACCAAGTGATGACATAACCAAAAAATGGATCATGTCAAAAATTTGCAGTCCTGTCACATCAAGTTGCAAATGGTGATGAACAATGGGAGGCAAAGGTTTCATGAACACTCCAACCTGAATGAGAGTGGAATAGAGCACGTGTGCAAAATACCTGACTGAGCTGCTCACGATACCTCCAAGAGTAATGCTGAGTGGATGACCATTTTTAGGCTACTGATAGCCACACCATCGCAGAAGCCAATCTCCAGCCAACTCAGTTCATGCCATCTTATATTAAGAAACAGCTAAGTGAACATACCAATGACAATAAGATTTTGACAGCATCCTGATTGCAGGACTGGAAACCTATTCTTCAGGACAAAATGTTTTGAAAATGGACATAGGAAAAGGGAAGGACAGAGTGACTGAGCTTGTTCTGAAGCAGCATATAACCTAGTGTGGCACCAAAGAGCTATAATAAAGCATGCCAATGGAAACAAATCACTAATTATGCAGTGTTAAAGTTTATTCACAATTCTTTAGGTAATGAAGAAATCTATTTCCCCATGATGCAAGTCCTGGGCAACAAGCCCAGTATATTCCTGATTTGGAGATAAAATGCCATTTTTTCATTATTGTAAATGTTTGAATTCCTGACCTAATAGCACTGTAGGAGTGCCACAGCTACATGGCTTGCAGCAATTTAAGGAAACTTCTTCTCATGGGCATGTAAGAGTGGACAACAAATGATGGGCTTGCTGGTGAGGTACAGGATGCCTACATCCCAAGGATGAATATAAAGTACCATTGGATTAATTCAACCTGGGCCGGTCACAATGTATCTTACATTAGGTTTTTCAAGATGACCATGACAAATTTTACTAATGATACTCTGACTCAACAGTAAACCCGCACCATTCCCTGACCAGGAAAGGGTGCAAAAATGTAAAGTTTAGGCCATTCATACCCAAACTGTCCATGATGTTAACCAGTTTTTGGCTACTTTCACATTGGCTGTCAATGAGATCCACTAGTGCCTGAATCAGGAGAGGCGAGATGTTCAAAAGTATCTTTAAATATGGGGTCCACTGTTCCTGTAAAATTGAAGTATGGAGAACAAGTTTCTTATGGTGGCAAGGACAGCAGGGATGTGGAGATAGGATTTGCACAAAATTTATTTTGCTGTTTAGTTATGAGTTTCCATCTGAAAGTTTTTGCCCCCTCTCTCGCAGAAGATTATGCAAAATGCCAGGGTGGTCCATCCAATAGAGGGAGGACCTGAGGGATGGCTCTCCAGATCAACAGTCTAATGTGCAATAGCCATAATGCATCTACCACTACAGAAACTGTAGAGAACAATGGCCAATGGCTGCCTCATGCCCATTCTCTAGTCCTTCCTTACCTTCATCCTGAAATGTGACATCAAGTGAAAGCCACAGAAGGTGTGATCATGGAAATTCTGCTTCTGTCTAACCAACGATTCTCTCACCCTAACATGTTGCTTCTACTTGCATGCTTTCAAACACCCAAGACCACCTGCATGGACAGCTGAAGAGAGGTAAGAATAGCAGCAGCAGCGATGAGGAGTCACAATTACTTGATCTACAAACCCGCGTACCCAGCAGAGATATTGGCATTTTGGAAACTTTAGAGATTACAATAAGGTTGGGAATTTGGTGCAAGTAGGACTTGAGTGCAGAGGGAAAGGAGATGCTTTATTTTTAAGCCCAAACATTTGTGTGGAGGGGTTGAATATTTAATGTATAAGTTGAAATCAACACATGGTGAATCACTTCACAAGCACATTACAGACAGGCCAATTGTGCCAGCTACCTGGGGAGTGATAAAAACCAAATGAACTGAGGATGCTGTAAATCAGGAACAAAAACAGAAGTTGCTGGAAAAGCTCAGCAGGTCTGGAAGCACCTGTGAGAAAAAAAATCAGAGTTAACATTTCGGGTCCGGTGACTCTTCCTTAGAATCTGGGAAGCGATTTTGTACGTGAGTTCTGCTGCAGGGAACTCAGGCTGTGACTTCAATGGGATGGTACACAGGACAGCGCTGATATTGATGCACAAAGAGTTGTTCAGGACATTGGTGTTACTGCGAGACAGCATCCGGTCTCTGTAGGAGCATGGAGGAAATCCATATCAACATGGCATCTGACAATCCTTTGTAGGTTATTTGTTAGTGTTGTGCTGTAAAGGGGATCCATGCTCTGTGTGCTGCCCTATGCCATATTGACCTTAGGATGAAGTTGGTGAAGTAGCTGAATACTTTTAAGTTGAGCCCACTACCCTGAGGAACCACTGCAGCAGAGACTGGGACTGAGATGATTGGCCTCCATTCACAACCTTCGTGTTAGGTATGATATCAACTAGACTCCAATTGAATTTAATTTACCAGAACTCCTTAATACTGAACTCAGCCATATGCAGTGTTGATGTCAAGGGCAGCAACCCTTGTTTCATTCCTGGAATTCACTTATTTTGTTCATATTTGAACCAAGGCTATAACACAGTCTGAAGTGAAGTGGTTGTAGTGGAATACAAATTTAGCAGGTTATTATTGAATAAATGCCTCTTGATAGCACAGTTGATGGCATTGTCCATTATTTTGATGATGATTGAGAATGGATTGATAGGGCAGTAATTTGGATTTGTCTTCCTTTTGGTGGACAGGACACTCATGGGGTCTTTTCAATTTAATGTGTAGATGCCAGTGTTGCAATGTATTGGAACACCTTGGTAGGGCAGGAGCACAAGTCTTTAGCATTACAGCTAGGATTTTATTGAGACTCATAAACTTTGCTGTGCCCATTTCTTGGAATCATGTGTAATAACTCAATTTGGCCAAAGATCGGCTTCTTAGACAGATGAATACACACACAACCTCCAGCCATGCAAGTTCTAAAACTCTGTATTTTGCATTGAATCCAGAAACATTGAGGTCGAAGGTGTTCATGGAGCTTCCTGCTTCCATTTCTTGTTCAATTGTTTACCACCAATCATGACTATACTCCAAGATCTCGGAGTTTTGAATTGATTCATTCATTGTAGGATCTCTTGTTTCTGTCTGTTTCTGCTATTTAGCATGCAGATATTGTACCTACAACACATATTACTCAATATATTTTTTGGCATGCTTGCAGTTTGTCCAGGCATACTGTTCTATACTTTTTGTTTAGTCAATGCTGATCTCCTACTTTGGTACTTATGATAGAGTGAGGGATATGCCAGACCATGAGGTAACACATTATGTTGTAATACTCTTATGCTGCTGCTAAAGGCTCATGATTGTCCAGTTTTGAATAGCTAGGTTTGTCCATTTAGCACATTCCCAAGACATGGGAACAAAATTTCGAATATCACCACCCAAAATAACCTGACTTGTTGGAGCAGAAGGCGTGAAGAATTATACAATCAGTGCAGCAAAGAGCACTGATACCTGACTAGGCAATACAAGTGGCAATGCTGCTTTTTCAAACTGATCCTATAATGAATCCTCTGTCAATGTGTTTTTATCAGTCTTATTCTATTCACCATCCCTCATCACCATATCACTCTCATTGCAAATCAGAATGAGTGAATGGATTTTCTTGCACTCTGCAATGGAATCCATGTGAAATATTTTGGGACCATTTGCTGGTTATTGTTTAGAACATATAACTTGTGGAGTGTTCTGTTGATTGTGCATTGGTTTCATTTTTGTTTTGGGTCAGACCCTAACAGATCCTAACTAAATAAAAGCAGCGATGTACTTCTGACACTCTATAAGGGTTTAGTCAGGCCACCTTTGGAGTATTGTACGCTGTTTTGGGCCCCATATCTCAGGAGAGATGTACTGGCCCAGCAGCGGGTTTGGAGGACGTTCACGAGAATGGTCCCAGGAAGGAAACACTTAACATATGAGGAACGTCTAATGATGCTGGGTCTATACTCGGTGGACGTTAGAGGATGAGGGGGGCATCTAATTGAAACTTACAGAATACTGAATGGCCTGGACAGAGTAGGTGTTGGGAAGATGTTTCCATTGGTAGGAGAGACTAGGACCCGAAGGTACAGCCTTAGAGTTAAGGGAAGACCTTTCAGAACAGAGATAAGGAGAGACTTCTTCAGCCAGAGCGTGGTGAATCTATGGAACTCACTGCCGCAGAGGGCTGTGGAGGCCAGGTCATCGAGTATATTTAAGATGGAGATAGATAGGTTCTTAATTGTCAAGGGGATCAAGGGAGAAAGCAGGAGAATGAGGTTGAGAAACTTATCAGCCATGATTGAATGGCGGAATAGACTTGATGGGCTAAGTAGCCTAAATTCTACTCCTATGTCTTATTGTCTGATGGTCTAATAGGAAACTGAATCTTCTGTTTTCTAAAGTAACTAAAACAAACATAAGCATAGGCCCATCTGAATTTAATTACCCAGTGGTGCAATTAGAAAACAATGAACAGGAAGTTTGGATCTGGGATCAAGGATAAAGGGAAAGTAAGGAACTGATTGACCAACTCTGGCTATGTGAGACAGTGTTGTTGCTGAATATTTGAATAAAGGTGTTTTCTGGTGGATCCATCACAATATGAGTTGACAATACTCTTCAAAAGTGCAACATTTTGGTGAAGATTGTGCCTGTATAACTTGGGTTGGTTTGATGCTATTGGATAAGAATTCATGGCTAAATCCTTAAAGAAAAGGAATTAGAATTCTACCTGATCTTTGAAGTCTTGGTGGCTGAATTTGGTACCTGATATGCTGGCTACAGCCTAATAAATTTGTGGGAGGTAGATTTGTTGTATCAGCTACTTAATTTGTAACTTGTAGTACACATTGACAACAATATACCTGTTAATTCATGCTTGATTTATGATGATTTTTGTTTGATTGCTAAAGTAATAATTAGAAAAAATGAAATTTAGACCATTAGTCTTCTTATGAGGATCACTTCATAAACATGTTTATTATGATATGTTGATATCATAACTCTTACTCCACTAGCATACTCACCTCCAGTTTTCATGTGCCACCATCACTGTGACCACAATCCTTATTTCACCTTGTATGACCTCCTGAAGCTACACATCCTGAAGTGGCAATATTGCCAAACCCTCAAAGCCATCTACTCACATTCCTCATTCTCGCGCCTGATTGTCACCTTCATTCTTTGCACTGCACTCATCAGATGCATGCAATCTTCAGAGCCACATTGAGATAGGTCATGTCACCCTTGGAGGAGCGAGAGCGCAGAATTAATACCTATCGTCCCTGCAGTGTCTACTTATCTTGATTGAACTGCTGTTAACTGAAGCAGGTAGTCATTGCTTCGATTCATCTTTGAATGGCATATTATATATAGATTCTATCTGCTCTCTCAGATGGATATAAAAGATGACATTATTCAAGAACAAAAATGCAAGAGAGTTCTCCTGATCTCTTGGTGAATATTAAACCCTTGATTAATGCAACTAAAGAAGATGATCGGATCTTTTATCTCCTTGCTTGTGGGAACTTGCTGTGCATAAATTCCTTGTATTACAACTTCAAAAGTTTATTTGATTGGTTGCATAGTGATATGCAAAATTTTGGGGTCATACTAAGTGCTGTGGAACTGTAACTGTTTTGGCTCATTTAATGCCTGTTCATCCTTATGATGCTGACATTTATGTAGCATGTTATCGAAAAAGAAGATTGCAAGTTGTTTCCAGGAGGAGGTGTAAGGAGAAATAAATGCAAAGCCAGTACGTGGGAAACATAGATGTAATTTATATTACTGCTGTGGGCAGAATATAATGGACTGCACCAGGATTGCAGCTGTTTGGGTGGGATTAAATTACCCAGGTGGGCGTTCTGTCATCCTTCCAACTTTTCCTGACCTGTCCTCAAATTTATGCCCCAGGTTAGCCTTGCCCCTAAATCTCGGCTGAAATTATGACCTGCTTGAGGTCCTAGTCAGAACTTACATGGCACCAGATTATAGTCCAACCAGTTTATTTCAAATCACAAGTGATCAGAGCGCTACTCACTTCACTTGACAAAGGAGCAGTGCTCCGAAAGCTTGTGATTTCAAATGAACCTGTTGGACTATAACCCGGTGTCATGTGATTTCTGACCTTGTCCACCCCAGTCCAACACCAGAACCTCCACAGCTTGTAGTCCCAGCAGTGGCCACCACTCTCAGGTGGTTCTGCTGAGACAAAAATAAACTCTGGATCAATCAAACTGTCTGGCAGCTAAAAAGGAAGTTTCGTTTTGATTAAGGGTAGGTTCCTTGGAGTAATCCCATGACCTGTTAAATTCTATACAAACCTTTTTTTAAAGAGAGGACGCACAGGTTTAGGCAAAGAATACCAGTGTAAGACTGAAGTGTTTGAAGTGGGTCAAGTTCTCAATAGCCAGTTCAATGGAGTCCAATACAACGGCTTCCGTATGATCGATATTGAACATGACGGAAGGTTTCCCCTTGGTGTAAGTGGAACAGGTATTTGAGTAATCCTCTCATCTCTCAGCACGTATTTGGATCAGGCTTTAGGAGGGGTTGGCGGATGTGCTATTCTAAGCAATTTTAGCTTTATTTACTCCTGGGTGACCCTCCAGTCACTGCTGAGTCAACTTAATTTTGAGGAAATAATGGCCAATCATAGATTCTCATTTTTATACTTGGCAAAAGCAAAAAGACTGGCAGGTTTTTAAAGATGGTACTTTAGACAGACACTCAGATCATGTTCCCATAGATGTTACACAGACACTCCGGGAATACCAATAAATACATAGTCAGAAGTCACATGACACCAGGTTATAGTCCAACAGGTTTATTTGAAATCATAAGCTTTTGGAGCATAGCTGGTGCGACTTCTGACCTTGTCCGCCCCAGTCCAACACCGGCACCTCCACATCACAGGAAATACATAACCGGGTTCGTTGCCCATCGTGAAACAAGGCCAGCTGATTTTTGCAGAGAGGTAGTTAATACCTGATAGCCCTGGTGGATCACACGATCAATCAATTTCCACATGCATTATACACCCAATGTCAACAGCTTCTTTGACAACAGGCTCAGGCATCCGTCACTGAGACAGGAATATCAGTTCCTCTTCTCTGCATGTCTACTTCAGCAGCGACAGCTGCTTTTATCTCTGTAAGAGCTGCTAATGTATTTAAGTGGTGCCATGCAACCTATGTGCTGTGCACCTTCTTTGTTACTAATTTGAGCTCCACAGGGATTTAGTCTGTCATCTAGCAGAGGACATGGCTCTCACCAGCAGAATAATGGCATCTTTTACCTTTTCGTCCCGTTGATTTTAAATATTGAAACAGTAAGTGGAACATTTCGAAACAAATACGTTGGACAGGTTTTCTGATTTGTTCCTCTTCCTATCGCTTTTTCCGGAAGTGGCTCCCAGCAGTAATAGCCATCCACCTGCAATAGCCAATTAACAAAGAAAATAGGAACAGGAGTAGTCCATTCAGCCTTTTGAGCTAGTTCCATCATTCATTATAATGGTGGCTAATCATCAAACTCAATAGCCTGTTCCTGCTTTTCCTCCATATCTTTTGATCCCCTTAGCTTTAAAATCTATATCTAACTCCTTTTTGAAATCATACAAAGATTTGGTTTCAACTGCTTTCTATGGTAGTGGATTCCACAGGCTCACAACTCTCTGAGAGAAGAAATTTGTCCTCATCTCAATCCTAAGTGGTCTACTCCATATCCATAGTCTGTGACCCTTGGTTTTGGACTCCCTCACCATTGGAACATCCTTCCTGCATCTACCCAGTCTAGTCCTGTTAGAATTTTATAGGTTTCTGTGAGATTCTTCCTCATTCTTCTGAACTTCAGCGAATATAATTCTAAACGATTCAATCTCTCCTCATGCATCAGTCCTGCCATCCCAGGAATCAGTCTGGAGAACCTTTACTGCATTCCCTCCATAGCAAGAACATCCTTCCTCAAATAAGGAGATCAAAACTGTACATAATATTCCTGGTGTGGTCTCACCAAGGCCCTGTATAATTTGCAGCAAGACAACTTTGCTTCTGTACTCAAATTGTTTCGCTATGAAGGCCAACATACCACTTGACTTCTTGACCACCTATTGCTTCTGCATGCTTACCTTCAGTGGCTGATGTATAAGGACACCCAGGTCTCATTGCATAAATTTCTAGCCATTCTGATAATAAGCCACCTTCCTTTCTTTGCTCCCAAAGTGGGTAAGCTCACATTTATCCACATTATACTGTATCTGCAATACATTTTCCCACTCTCTCAGCTTGTTCAAATCACACTGAAGTATCTCCCTGTCCTCCTCACAGCTTACTCTCCCACCCAGCCTTGTGTCATCTGCAGTTGGAGTTATTACATAGAATTCCTTCATCTAAGTCATTGATATAAATTGTGAATAGCTGGGGTCCTAGTGCTGATCCCTGTGCTACCCCTGCTAGTCACTGGCTGCCACTCTGAACAAGTGCAAGAAAACTGCCATATTAGTCCAGAATCACTCACTTCCTTAATGTTTATCTACTTTAAATCACTAGGTTCATGATTATCATAATTGCCTGCTCCCAGATTATGCAAGTTTCTCTCTTGGTCTTATTAATTCTCTTTCTGTCCAGCCATATCTAGTGATAACCATGTGTAATGGTTACAACACCAGATCTGAACTGCAAATTGTTTTTTTTTTAAATTATTGCCCTTTCAGCCTGAATTACTGCCCCTTTTAAAGGCTCCCCTTTGTAAGAGCGATTTTTATTCTTGACTCGTGCAGTCTCTGCTGTTCGATCATGTTATGGCTGAACATAATGATTCAGGTCCATTCCCACGGACCCCATTACTTCATGATGCAGCTCTATCTCTGCCTTGGAGCTACAGATGTCTTCTGTTCCAGTGAGTCTCTTCTCAGATACAAAATGTTCTCTGCCATTCTTTGAAATATTTTTCTGTGTTTTCACAAGGTTTTTTGGAGTTTATCATCCTCAGCAATTAGCATAATCTATTTTCCTTGAAGTCTTCTGGGAGACCAGCATGTTGCTTCTTCAGGGCTGACGATGCTAAACCTTTAGATCTCCTACTGATCACCATGTTATGTGTGCTTCCATCCACATCTTCTAAGTGTGTGGGTTCTTTAGGGGCTTACATGGTTCAATATGCATGAGGGCAGCTATCTTCTGGACTAATGAGAAGAGTCTGGCAGAGTAAAGAAGATGTATTTTATTGCTGGAGATCAGCAGCTACAGTTCTTTGTTTTATCTTTCTTTCATTTTATTGCACTTTGTTGCTTTTCTGCAACTATTCGGACGTGATAAGAATTTGCTCTATGCCATTACAAAGGCTGTAAGGAGGACCTAGCCTCAGGTCTGAATCATATGAAATCAAACATTAATGTCCCACCCAAATCTTAATGATAATATCACAGTTTAGGACGTTCAATCAATTATTTAGCTAATCTCAGATGGCTAGTCAGCTAGTTTGTGGTGCATAGTGATGCCAACAGTGTGGGTTCAATTCCTGAAGTGACTCATGTTACCATGAAGGACTCACTTTCTTAACATTTCCCTTGAGGTGCAGTGATCATCAGGTTAAACCACCACCAACCATCACGCTGTAATAAAAGAACAACCCTCTGACCCGGTCAGACCACAATGTCTTTACCTTTACATATCTCAAGTCATCATTGCGGCAAGATCTGCATTACGCTCTTGTGTATCATGACAATTTCTCGAGTGATTTAGGTTGCAAAAATACCCATGTTACATATTCCAATTATTGCTTTCTCCAGAATTAATTTGGAAACATCAGCATTTCCATGTTTCTTTATATTAGGAAATCCTTCAGATTGCTCCAGCAAAAACACCATTGTGATTTAGTTAGCCCTGCTTTCTCTTCAAATCACCCCAGGCACTTTTCTCTCCTCTATGCCATCTTGACTATCATTTGTTTTTCAAAAATGATTACCAACATTCAAGTACGAGAGATAGAAATACTATCAGCATTGTACACAAAGCACACACATAGACAACTCTTGCTTTCTGTGGTAACTGAGAATTTCTGCTTCTTGTTGCATTTCAGTACCCCTCTATCATGTTTCAGTGGAGCACTTGGAATATCCCTGTCCAAGTCTCAGCTTTCAACCGAATTAGGTTTCCTTGGCATTGTTGTGCTCAGGAACGCAATGTGATTTAACATTATCTGGGTTGCCTGTGACCAAGACTGTTAACTTAGGAATGAAGCTGTTGCTCATGCCTCCCCTTGAGCTTAGCCACATTTAAAGAATTATTGTCAACACCAGTCCAACTCATTCGCTGGTGACAGTGCTGCATGTTTTCACAAATAGAATAGTGAATCATTGCAAGAAGGCTGTGTTCAATTAGATACAATTATTCCATCATTTGTTTAGGTTTCAGCAGATCACAGGCTTTTCGAATCTTACTGCACAAGGATCTACTCAGCCCATTGTGCTTGTGCCAGATTTCTGTGAAAGAGCTATTCAGTAAGTTTATCCAGCCCGTGCTCCCACCAACTTTGCTCTGGCTCAATGGCACTGCAATTTTCATCTATTCAAGTACTTTCCAAATAAATCACTCAATCTGCTTCTACCACCCTTATAGTCTGTGCATTCTGGGTCATAATAAGTTGCTGCATTTAAAAAAAAGTTCTCTTCGTTTTGCCTCTGGTTCTTTTTGCCGATTACCTTACAACTGTGTCCTGACACTTTCAAGTCAATGGAAACAGGGAGTTCAACCTTATGAGATAACGCAGTGCGGAGCTGGAGGAGTACAGCAGGCCAGGCAGCATCAGAGGAGCAGGATGAGTTCAAACTTATGTTCTTTTGGCTAAGTGTCAGTTTTGTTGACCTTTGTGGAGAGTTTCTCTCTGCAAGGTTTTGAGTTTTCTCACTTTACAAACCAGTTCTGAAGATGAGTCAGTGGGCCGAAACATTAACTCTGCTTTCTCTCCACAGGTGCTACCAGGCCTGCTGTGTTTTTTCCAGCAATTTCTGTTCTGGTACTAAATCTGCATCATTTACTACCTACCCCACCCCATAATGCTCGTCTCTTCTGATTCCAGCCCCATACTGCTCACTGTAACCAGAACAACTCATCACCACCAGGATATCCTGAAATGTATTGGCATCCTTGACATTGACACCAACTTTAAAAGGGTGTTGTACACACAGACAAGCACCATTACTCCAGAGCTGCACTGCATACTTCCTGGTATTTGTCATGAACATCTCAGACAAGAGAAAATTGCTTTGTGGGAAGTGATGTCCTGCAGGATGGAATGGTACAGAGGCAGGACATCCTGCTCCCTCAGATCAGGCAGTGGAGGTTATGATCCGGTTAAAGGTTACTACCAGGTCAATGGAGTCGAGGAATGCCCAACAGTGTAGGAAGAAGTTCAATGACCCTCATCATTCCACTGGTATTAGTGCCACCATCTTCTCTTCAATACCTCACACTCATTCTGTCTCTTCTATTCAATTATCTTGGCATTGGAGGTAGTTTAAAATAGATTCACTTGGCTGATTCCTGGGATGATAGGATTGACATATCAAGAATGTCTAAACAGGTTAGACCTGTAATTCATTAGAGTTTAGAAGAATGAGGGGCGATTTTATTAAAACGTACAAAATTCTGAAGAGGCTTTACAGGGTAAATGATGAGAAGAAGTTTCCTCAAGTAAGGGAATCTCAAACGAGGGGGTGTGGTTATAGAATAAGGCTACACTCATTTAAAACTAAGACGCAAAGGAATATTCTCTCCCAGAGGATAGTAACTTCTGTAATTCTCTACCCCAGAGAGTTGTGGAGGCTAGATCACTGAAAGTATTTAAAGAGAAGGTAGATAGATTTTTGACATATCAAGGAGCTGAAGACTGTGACGAGCTCACACTAAAACGATTTGGGGTAGATCAGCCCTGATCTTTTTGAATGATGGATATGCTTGAAAGGCTAGATGAGCTACCCATACTTCTAGTTCTTAAGTTCCTATGTTTAACTACCAACATTCTATCCAGCATTTCTCCTTAAAATTTGAAACACTTTTAGTTGACAGTATTTCCTCATCTATCGTCATGGCATGGGTATCATCTAACTCCTTGGTATTGACAGAAGTAATGTAGTAATTTAATATTTTAGCTATGCCACCAGCCTCCATGTGGGATCAGTTCTAGTCTTCCTTTTATCACACTTTTATTACTTTTATGCCCATTGAAGACCTTGAGATTCCCCTTTGTGCTGACTGCCAGTCTTTTCTCGTAATGTCTGTTTGCTTCTTTAATAAGCTTTCTCACTTCCCTCTAAACCTTTTGTATTTCTTTTGGTTCTCAGTTGTTATTTTGTTCCTAATACCTGTCATTAATACTTTTTTATCTCTCATTTGTAGTTTCTATTCGCTAGAGCTTCAATTCTCCAGATTGGCCTGCAAACTCCAGGAATTGAATATCAATCTTGAGGACACTGTTATGTGCAAGCCTTGGGAAAAACCATAGAAACATTAAAATAAAATCATTTTTGTCATTTTCTTTGAAAATTCCTAATTACCAGATATAAAAACATTGAAAATGGAAAGTGTGATGGGAAAGATTGTTTGGCTCATAGTCAAGCATCCTCCAGTTGGTTAATGAGTCTTTTTGCTATCCAATTGGCAGTTCATCCCAAGGATGGATGTGTCAGCCAACAACTGATAGGAGCATAGTGGGCATGTCATCATATTGGCAACCGTAGCTCTAAACTTGAAGACAAGTAAGAGCTGGATAAAAGAATTAACCTGGATTGTTCTTTTACATCCAGCATTGATATGGTGGACTGAATGTTCTCCTTTTGTGCTGTAATTTTTTTCTTCCAATATTTAAAAGATTTATGTATATAAATCATTGAATCTCTATGATCCTGCCCCTAGCCCCTTCTTTAAAATTGCACCATTCAATTTATATTGCATTGTCTAATTCTTCCTCCCAAAGTCTATCACTTCACTGCTCTCTGCATAACAGTGCATCTTCTCACCTTTCCTAGTCTAAGTCATCCTGAAATTTGTTGATATCCTCTTTCCTCTTTCCTCCATTCTTAATTACTATGTCATCTATAAACATTGTCCTGTATATTCACATTAACAGCATTAATAGTATGTCAAATAGAGTAGCCGTCCTTATACACACCTCTGAGAAACAAAACTTAGCCCCAGTCTCTTAACACAGTGTGGAGCTGGAGGAACACAGCAGGCCAGGCAGCATCAGAGGAGCAGGAATGCTGACATTTCAGGTTGGGCCCCTTTTTCATTTTCAGCTTTCCTGCTCCTCTGATGCTGTCTGGCCTGCTGTTTTCCTCCAGCTCCACACTGTGTTATCTCTGACTCCAGCATTGGCAGATCTTACTATCCCCCAGTTTCTTAATGCGCTTTATCCCTTAGCTAATTGTGTGGCTACTACTCCTTTAATCTTGCGGGGTTCAATTTTGCTAATAATTCTATTATGTGTTACTTTTTCAAAACCCATTCAACATCAGTCACAGTGTCCTCATCAAATCTTTTCATTGCTTCATCAATGAATTCAATTAAGTGAGACACCATTTGCCTTTAACAAGTCTAGCTCGGTTTTAATTGTTTAATCCATGTTTTTCGAGCATCAAATAATTTTGACTTGGATTATTGCCTCTAAAGGTTTCCCATCACTGACGTTAAGATGAGCTTTGTTGTCAGTTTTAACACTTTTCCCTTTATTGCACAGCAGGTGTGTAATTTATAAACCTTCAGTCATCAGGTGCCTCTCCCATATTGTAGGAAGATCAGAAGATTGCGACTGGAATCTCCATTATTTGCATCCTTTCTTCTCTCGGTCATCTAGAATAGATCCCAGCTGGACTAAATCGAGTGTTGTTACTCTTTTCGATACTTCTTTTTAATTACTGTTATCCTAATCAATTTTGCTGCCACTTTCTTGGAATATGACAATGATAGCATCCTAGTTTTTGGTGAAGACAGTGCCTCATCCTCTGCAAGATGATCTCCCTTTTGGTCCCAGCACTCTTGATTTCACTGTTGTTTTGTGAGCATGCTAATAAAATGTTTTAGCATTTATTTTTATGTTATGGGCAAATCCATACACATACACTTTCACTTCACTTTGCATTTTGAATTCAGCCTGTAGCATTACTAAGTTAACATTTATTATAAGCTTTCATTTTTTCTTTCATTTTTATCTCCAAACTCATATTACTTGGAGAACTGTAGATTTGGATACTCTTTCTTTCCCCTCCTTGAAGGAATATGTCTAGCCTGCAGCTGAACTAATCAATTTTGCTACCACGTTCTTGTAATATGACAATGATAGCATCCTCTTCTTTAGTGAAAACAGTGCCTCAATCTTTGCAAGATGATCTCCCTTTTGGTCCCAGCACTCTTGATTTCACTGTTGTTTTGAGAGTATGTTAACAAAAGGTTTTAGAATTTATTTTTATGTTATTGGCAAATCTACTCACATACACCTTCATTTCACTTTGCACTTTGAATTCAACCTGTAGCATTACTAAGTTAACATTTATTAGAGATAGTAAGAACAGCCCATGCTGGAGTCAGAGATAACACAGTGTGGAACTGGAGGAACACAGCAGGCCAGGCATCAGAGGAGCAGGAAAGCTGACATTTCAGAAATGGGGGAGGGGGAAGGGAGCTCGGAAATATATAGAGAGAGGAGGGGTGGGGCTGGGGAAGGTAGGTGGGATGGTGATAGGTGAGTGCAGGTAGGCAATGGTGGGGATTGGTAAGTGAGGTGGGAGGAGCGGATATGTGGGAGAGAAGATGGACAGGTTGTGTCAGGTCAAGGAGGTGGACATGAGAGGGAGGGTTGGTCATGGGATGAGGCCGGGGATGGGGAGATTTTGAAACTGGTAAAGTCTATATTGAGACCTTTGGGTAGTAGGCTCCCAAGGCGGAATATGAGGTGCTGCTCCTCCAGTTTGCGGGTGGCATCATTGTGACACTGGAGGAGGCCCAGGATGGACATGTCATCCAGGGAGTGGGAGGGGGAGTTGAAGTGGTTCACGACTGGAAGGTGTTGTCGCTTGTCGCGAACCAAGCGCAGGTGCTCTACAAAGCGGTCTCTGAGCCTCTGTTTGGTCTCACCGATGTCGAGGAGGCCACATATTTTTAACATTTATTATAAGATTTCATTTTGTCTTTCACTTTTATCTCCAAACTCTTATTACTCGGGGAATTGTAGATTTGGCTCCTCTTTCTTTACTTCCTTGAAGGAAATATGCCCAGCCTGCAGTTGAACTGTTTCCCCTTAAAGGCCTCCTAATGCCCATTTGCTGTTCCGTCTGTCAAATTTTGATTCTCATCCTCTTGCACTCCTTTTCAACTCAACAAAATTAGTCCCTCCTCTAAAGGAGCTTTTCACTTTGGATTGTACTTTGCCTTTTTCTGTGACTACTCTAATGGTGAGGGTGATCATTTCTTTTCCAAATGCCGTCCCATTCAAACATAAGGTACTGCACTCACCTCCTTCCACACAACTTGATCTGGAACACCTTCCTTTATTGTATTGTTAAACAATGACTCCAGTACACATTTCACAAATTCTTTCTGCACTTTGTCCTTAATGCTTTTATTTTTCTGAGTTCATTTTATGGGAATTGTAATCCATAATTATTGCTGCTTTATTGTTGTTGCATTTTTCTGCAAATTGGTTCCTTTGTGGTTTCCCGTTATTTGCTGGTCTATGGTAGACATCCAGCAGCATAATAGTTCTTCTTTTGTTCCTTAATTCCAATCATTCCTCTCCCCACTCCCCGCCCCACCCGAGTGCTTTAACGGTATTATTTAACACCACTTCCATTACCTCTCCTTCTTTCTCTTTCCTATTTTTATGAAATATGTTATTGTCAGTAGACTAATCAGTCTCTTGGCATGTTTAGCCCTCTGATCCTCTATTTTTTGAAGTTTCTTTTATTCTTAGCAGAAATACAAAGCTTTCATCAATGGCACAGTGGAGATCAGAAACTCAGAATTAAGAGCGTGACCCATGTCCTTCTCTCCTCTAGTTGCATTTATGGCATAGTTTACACTGCTCCTGAAGTTGGACACTTTCAGTGTGCTCTCCCAACTTTGGTTGAAAAAGAAAGAGGACAGAACACAAGAGACAGGAGCAGGAGTAGGCTACTCAGTCCATTGAGACTCCTACGCTTTCAATAAGACTGTGGCTGATCCAGTTGTGGCTTTAAGTTTACCTTCTCTTCAACCCCACCCCCAATCCCCATATCTATGATCAGGGATAGTAGGAACTGCAGACGCTGGAGAATCCGAGACAACAAGGTGCAGGGCTGGATGAACACAGCAGGCCAAGCAGCATCATAGGAGCAGAAAGGCTGACAACAAGGTGCAGGGCTGGATGAACACAGCAGGCTAAGCAGCATCATAGGAGT
>NC_063337.1:97085841-97118020 GCF_021869965.1 Rhincodon typus
ATGCTGCTTGGCCTGCTGTGTTCATCCAGCCCTGCACCTTGTTGTCAGCTTTTCTGCTCCTATGATGCTGCTTGGCCTGCTGTGTTCATCCAGCCCTGCACCTTGTTGTCAGCTTTTCTGCTCCTATGATGCTGCTTGGCCTGCTGTGTTCATCCAGCCCTGCACCTTGTTGTCAGCTTTTCTGCTCCTATGATGCTGCTTGGCCTGCTGTGTTCATCCAGCCCTGCACCTTGTTATCTATGATCAGACCCTAATTTCTCGAGCCTACATTTGCCTGCTGCATTGCAATGCAAGTATACATCATATAGTAACTTCTCCCCCTCCCTTCATGCCAGAATGCATTGACATTTTTTTCAATTTAAGTATTACCAGGATCCATGATATCCTGTTTGTGTGCATTCACTTGGAACACAATTACATAGTACATAATAGCTGTCTAACTACCACATTGCTTTAGTGCATTCACAAACAACATTCCATTAGTTTGATTGAATTGAAACCAATCATCAGGTAAACCTGACTGTTCATTGTTCCCCATGTGTTGGCCAAGGCCAGGTTTAGGTTTACTGCAGGCTTAATCACATTGTTCCTTTCCTCTAAAACCGTCTATGGAGGTATATGTCAGGAGGATGTGGGTTAACAAAATAATTTGATTGTCCCTCTTTTGTCATGAGGTACCTCCACAGAATACTGCTCCAGGTACAATTGGTCAAAATGGACAACTTGGCATAAAGAAAAAAACTGGATTTTGTCATTATGACTGTGGCCTAACCCCAATGTTGATAATCTATTTATTCAGTTCCTTCATTTAGTGGTACTAATTAGTTTAGTAAAATTCTTTTTCTCTCCATCAGCAACCACCATACCCCACTGCCCCCACCCGACTCACGCCCCCTCCCCCACCCCCAGGTGAAATATAGCCATTCCTCAGAAGGCAATCCATTCATTTTCAGCATCGACCTAAGGAACTTTGTCTGGCTGGCCTTCAATTGAAATACATTGCTCCATCAGTCAGAAGACCAAAACTGTATGAAGTGCTCTTGGCATGATCTCACTGACACCCTGTACAGTTTACCAAGATTTTCCTACCTGTATACTCCATTCCCCTTGTAATAAAGGCTAATGTTCTATTTATCTTCCTAATTACTTGCTACAGTTGCAATGTGTTTTTTTTTGTGACTCATGCTCAAGGACACAAAGATCCCTTGGTACTGCAGCACTTCACATCCTCACTCTATTTAAATAATATTCTGTTCTTCCTGTCAAAGTAAACAACCAGTATTGTTCCACATTCTTTTCAGTTTTTCAATTTGCAAAATGTTTGGCCCTTTGTGGACTCTGCGGCATTTTCACAATTTCCTATCTAGCCCTTATATTGTCAGCAAGTGTGGCTACAATACACCAGGTTCCTTCGTATAAATCATTTAATATGGTGTAAGGTAAAAGGTTGGTAACTTTGAAGAAGGGATGTCATTCTCAATGACTGACAAAAAGATCAAAGGGACAAGATTTCACTTTTAGAGAATTTTGCTGCAACTACCAAACTAAAACCAACATTGAATCAAACATTATTCAATAGACAACTCAAGAAAAGATATTTTCTCATTAACTAAATAATGTAACTAAATATGCATCACAAAAACCCATTTACTGTTTGTAACACTAATGACTGTCATGCTGTCCCATAGTAATTCCCAGCTTTCCAACTGGACACAATTGCCATCAGTAAAACATAATTTGGTGACTCCTCAGAGATAGCAAGAACTGCCGATGCTGCAGTCAGAGATAATACAGTGTGGAGATGGAGGAACACAGTGGGCCAGGCAGCATCAGAGGAGCAGGAAAGCTGACGTTTCGGGTCAGAACTTTTCTTCAGAAATGGGGGAGGGGGAAGGGAGCTGGGAAAAACATCCACCGACATTAACACTGCTGACACCGACGACGACACTAACTCCACCCCCACACCAAGTTCCAGCTCTACAACTAACTCTACATCCAGCTCCAGCCTCCAGCCCTGCCTGTTCTTCACCATCCCCTCAGATCTCCCCCTCACTGAGGATGAATGGTCAGTCCCTCAGTAAAGGACTGACCTTTATTCCCCTCCGCCCACACATCAATGAATACCGCTCACGCTTGGACTTCAAACACGTTTTCCTCCGCCTCTGCCTCCGCGCTTATTTCTTTAATCGCGAGTCTAATCAACCCTCTACTAACCCCTTCTCCCACCTCCAACATCCCCTATCCTCCCAGACACCACCTCACGGCCTCTTACCCTCCCTCGACCTCTTCACCTCCAACTGCCGTCGCGACATCAATCACCTCAACCTCTCCACCCCTCTCACCCACTCCCACCTCTCCCCCACAGAATGTGCAGCCCTCCGCTCCCTGCTTTCCAACCCTAACTTCACTATAAAACCCAAGGACAAGGGAGGCACAGTTGTGGTATGGCGCACTGACCTTTACATCGCCGAGGCCAGGCGTCAACTCTTTTACACCTCCTACTACCGCCCCCTCAATCATGACCCCATCCCTGACCACCAAAACATCATCTCCCAGACTATCGATAACCTCATCACCTCAGGTTACCTCCCACCCACAGCCTCCAACCTCATCATTCCCCAACCCTGTACCGCCCATTTCTATCTCCTTCCCAAAATCCACAAACCTGACTGCCCCGGCTGGCCCATTGTCTTTGCCTGCTCCTGCCCCATTGAAATTATCTCTGCTTATCTTGACTCTGTTTTCTCTCCCCTGGTCCAGGAACTCTCCACCTACATCTGGGACACCACTCACGCCCTCCACCTCCTCCAAGACTTCCAATTCCCTGGCCCCCAACACCTCATCTTCACTATGGTCATCCAATCCCTGTACACTTGTATCCCCCACACAGATGGCCTAAAGGCCCTCCGTTTCTTCCCCTCCGCAGGCCCAACCAGTCCCCCTTCACCGATACCCTCATGCACTTAACAGAACCTGTCCTTACCCTTAACAACTTCTCCTTCAACTCCTCCCACTTTCTACAGACTAAGGGATGGTCATGGGCACCCGCATGGGCCCCAGCTATGCCTGCCTCTTCATAGGATATGTGGAACAATATCTCTTCCACTGTAACACAGACATTACCCCTTACCTCCTCCTCCGCTACATCGATGACTGTATCGGTGCCGCCTCGTGCTCCCACGAAGAGCTTGACCAGTTCATCAACTTTACTAATACCTTTCACCCCAACCTTAAGTTCACTTGGGCCATCTCTGATACCTCTCTCTCCTTCCTGGGCCTCTCCGTCTCCATCTCTGGTAACCGCCTCGAAACTGACATCTATTTCAAGCCCACTGACTCCCACAGCTACCTAGACCACACCTCCTCTCACCCACCTTCCTGAAAGAATGTGATCCCCTTCTAATTCCTCCACCTCTGCCGCGAGCCCTCCCCAGATGGGGCATTCCACTCCCGAACATCCCAGATGTTCTCCTATTTCAAGGACCGTAACTTGCCCCCTCTGGTGATCCAAAATGCCCTCAACCTCATCTCTTGCATTTCCCGCACTTCTGCTCTCACACCCGGTCCCCCCAAAAGAAAGATAGAATCTCCTTTGTCCTCACATATCACCCCATCAATCTCCGCAACCAATGTATCATTCTCCACCATTTCCGCCACCTACAATCCGACCCCACAATGAAAGAGAAATTTCCCTCCCACCCCTATCTGCCTTTCATAGGCACTGCTCCCTCCATGATTCCCTCGTCCGCTCCACACTCCCCACTAACCCCACAACCCCCGGCACCTTTCCCTGCAACCGCAGGAAGTGCTACACCTGCCCCTACACCTCCTCCTCTCAGCTCCATTCAAGGCCCAAAACAAACCTTTCACATTGGACAGAGGTTCAGCTACACATCTGTCAACTTGGCCTTATGTATCCGCTGCTCCCGATGTGGCCTCCTCTACATCGGTGAGACCAAGCGTAGGCTCGGAGACCACTTTGTAGAGCATCTGTGCTCTGTACGCAATAAATGACAACATCTTCCAGTCGTCAACCATTTTAACACCCCCTCCCACTCCCTCGGTGACGTGTCCATCCTGGGCCTCCTCCAGTGTCACAATGACACCACCCGCAAACTGGAGGAGCAACACCTCATATGCTGCCTCAACAGCCTACTACCCAATGGCCTAAACATGGGATTCACCAGTTTTAAAATGTCTCCACCCCCCGGTCTCATCCCATGGCCAACCCTTCCTCTCATTCCCGCTTCCTTGACCTGACACAACCTGTCCATCTTCTCTCCCACCTATCCACTTCTCCCACCTCACTGACCAATCCCCACCACTGCCTACCTGCACTCCCCTATCACCATCACACCTACTTTCCCCAGCTCCACTCCTCCTCTCTCTATTTATTTCAGAGCTCCCTTCCCCCTCTTCATTTCTGAAGAAGGGTGCCAACACGAAACGTCAACCTTCCTGCTCCTCTGATGCTGCCTGGCCTGCTGTGTTCCTCCAGCTCCATGCTGTTTTGTCCATGGTGATTCAAGCTTTCTGTTCCTGTTTTTTGAAATAGAACACTCCAAAAGCATCCTGCTTGTCCATTACTGTGAAACAATTCTCCTTTTTTTTAACCATGGCGGTAGTTTCTTTGCTCTCATGCCTTAAAAAAAGCAGCTGTCCTTTTTACTCGGAATCATGTTGCAAAACGTAAAAACTGCTACCCCACCTCAATGGATTTTAGTCTGAGTTCCTTTCACAAAGGCAACAGGATCACATTGGCATTTCTCTGAGGTGTGTGTCAGGAATTTGCACTTCTGAACCCTTTTCTGAATATTTTCTTTTGCCTTAAATTGCAGGGGACATTTTAAATCGTAATCATCTTGTAGTGTTCGGCATTCATGATTAGAGATTTTAAATAGTTGAGGCCCCAGCAATGATACACTATGCAGTCTGACACTTGAAAATGACCCATTTATCCTGACTGTCTGCTTCCTGTTTGTTGACCAATGGCCTATTCATGTTAATGAATCACCCAAATACCATGAGCTATTTGTATCAAGACCTTTTTAGAGCCATCTAAATAAATCCAAATACATTATAAATTCCATCCCCCTTTAATTACCCTGCTTGTTACACACTCAAACCTGATGATTGGTCTTTTTTATGATTGGAATTATATTTATTCTTATGCATAGAAATGAATTTTCAGTGAAAATGTTTCTGAGCCTCTGTTGAAGAATTTAGATTTTTGATGCAGCTCCTGTACTAAGGCTATTTGCTTCCACTTATGCAGAGTATCAAAGGTTCTGTGAATATTACAGAGTTGTTCTGGTGCAGAATGAGGCCATTCAGCCCATCAAGCCTACATCTTTTCTATTACCTAGTGCCAATCTTCTGCCTTTTCCTCATACCCCCGCACCATATTTCTACATGAATAATCATCGACTGGCTTCTTTAATGACTCAGGTGAACCTTCCTTCACCACGTTTCCATGTGGTGCATTCTATACCTTAAGGACTTGCTATGTGAAAGTTTCTCCACACGTCACACTTGCTTTGTTTGAATATCACCCTAAATCTGTGCCCCTTTGTTATTCTTTTCTTTTACAAGCAGAAACAGCTTCACCCTATCTACCCTATCAAGCTGCTCATGACTTTAAAAACCTCTATCAAATCTCCACTTAGCCTTCTATTAGAACAATCCCAACTTCTTCAATCTATCCTCATAACTGACGGTTCTCATTCCTGGAACCATTCTTGTGAACTCACTTCTGCACTCTGTCCATGCATTCATATCTTTCCTATAATATTGTGCCCACAACTGCATGCAATACTTCAGCTTATATCTAACAAGTGCCCTATACAAATTCAACATTATTTCCCTGATCTTGTACTTTATGCCTTAAGCAATAAAGTAAGGCCACTCTTAGCTTTATTGATTACTCTCTCTGCTTATCCTGCAAACTTTAATGATCTGTGCACATACAATATACCCAGGTCCCTCTGCTTCTGGACCTTTTGTAGAATTGTACCCTCCATTTTATATTGTCTTGCAATGTTCTTCTGACCAATGTGTCACTTCATACTTCTCTGCATTGAACCTCATCTGTTCCTCCACCAACTTGTCAGTTTCCTTTTGGAGTTCCACCCTGTCCTCTTCACAGCTTACAATTCTTCCAGGCTTAGTAAAAAGATAAACTTTGTTTTTCATGGTCGTAATAAAAGACATCAAGGAGGATGTAGACACACTGGGAAAATGGACAGGGATCTGACAGAGGAAATTTAATGCTAAGAAGATTTATAATCCAGAAACCCAGGCTAATGTTCTGGGGTCATGGGTTCAAATCCCAACATGGCCAATGATGAAATTTGAATTCAATAAAAAAAAGCCTAATGGCAACAATGCAACCAAATGTCAATTTTCATAAAAACTGCCTCGCTCACTCTTGTTTTAAACAAGGTTGTAACTATATCTGCATCCACCACTTTCTCTGGCAGTTCATTCCATACACAAACCACTCTCTTTTGCAAAGAAAATCTGCCATCTTTACCTGGTTTGGCCTACGAGTGACTCTGGGCCCACATTAATGTGGTTGACTTATAACTGTCCTCTGGGCAATCAGGGATAGGCTATAAATGCTGGCCTAGCCAGCAATACTCACATGAACAAATATTTTAAAAAATGTATGGAGTGATACATTTTAGCAGGAAGAATATTATTTTCTTTCAAGGGGTAAGGTTAGCATGTGTTAACCATGCTTCATTGCACTTAAGAAGATGGTGATGACCTACATGATTGAACCACTGTGGACCATCTGATGTCAGTGCTGCTGTTAGGAAGGGAGTTTTAGATTTTTACCTTAGCAACAGTGAAGGAACAGCAAGATAGTTCCAGGTGTCTGGCTTGGAGGAAAAAATTGCATTGCTGATTGTAGTATTTCCATGTGTCTACTGCTCTTATTCCTCAAGATGGTTGAGTCAATTATTTGGAAGGTACTATCAAAGGGAGCTTAGTGTGTTCCAGTACAGCCTATGGATGGCACACTCTGCTGCCCCCTGTAGTAGTCAAAGGAGTAGATATTTGAAGGTGGTGGAGTGATCAAGTGGAACTGTTTTGTGTCCAGCTTCTTGAACATTGTTGAATCACTCAACCAGGTGAATGGATGATATGTATCTTGTTGACATTCTTTAGGGAGTCAGGAGATACTCACTGCAGAAGACCCAGCCTCTGACCTGCCCTTGTAGCCACCATTTTTAAACAGAGAGCCCAATTACGTTTTAGGTGAAGAATAACGACAAGGGTGATCATGTTGGAGGAATTTAATTTTAATAAACATCTAGAGGAGTTGGTTGGATTGTGTCAGGTTGAAGATGGTCATTTGTTCAGTGTGAACATTACTTGCTACTTATCAGTCCAAACCTGAAAGGTGCCCAATTGCTCCAACTAGCTAACGTGAACTAACTATGATTTTATAAGGGATTTTATAATTCTTCTTATGTTCCAGATTCCTCAGTCAGGGAAACAATCTCTCAGCATCTACCCTATCAATTAAATCACCTTTCATTCTTCTGAACCCAGAGAAAATAAGCAATTTTATTCAGCCTCTCATCCTGGGACATTCCAGGAACCTAGCTAATGAATGTGTGTTGTACTGGCTCCAATACAAGTATATCCCTCCTTAAATATGAAAAATAAAATTGCCCACTGCACTCCAGTTGTGGTCCCAACAAAGTGATATACAATTCTGGCAAGATTTCCTTACTCTTATACTTCAATCCTGATGCAATAAAGTCCCACGTAACAGTTGACTTCAAATTTCATACTGTACCTACATGCTAACTTTCTTTATTCCTCACATGATTATATCCAATTCCCTCTGAACCTTAACATTTATAAATTTCAACTTTAGAAGAAAATTCCAATTTATTATTCTTACTACCAAGAAAATCAATCTTACACTTCCTGGCGTTATACTCCAGCTGCCTTCTTGTTACCCTCTCACTTAATCTGTTCATATCTGTTTGCAGCTTCTTTGTATGTTCTCATCACTTACAATTTGGTTTATTGTAGGTTTTAAATCAATACAGCTACTTGCAGTTTGAGGTACCAGATGGAATGTTTCAGGCTATGAGTCTCTGCATATACGCTGTCCACGAGGCTGTTTGCTGCTTATCACTAAGTAAAGCTCTTTAACTCCTTATGTACTGTACATTTCATTTCCCTTCTCCCTTCACATGCTTATTATAAACTGGTGTCATCCCTCTTACAGATGTCAGATTCGTGTGATCTATTATATCATCATGTTTTACATGAATCTCATTAGACCACAACATTCGCACTAAATTTTATCTTGTCAGCAACTTAGAAATGTTACTGTCAGTCTCTTTGCATGAATCATTAATGTAGATTGTAAATCCTAAGGCTGTAGCAATCATTTTGGTGACTCTCACTAATTATTGCCTGCCAACCTGAAAATACCTTATTTATACCTAGATATTTTCTAATCAACCTGAGCTGAAATGTTATTGTAAACCTTTGGCACAGGTGGGATTTGAACCTGGTCCTCCTGACTCAGCAATAGGATCACTATTGCTGCAATATAAGACCCACTCCCTATCTATAGTTACTCTTTTCTTCCAGTCAGTCAGCTCTGTATTCTTGCCAAAATAATAATCCCAACAGCATGAGTCCCTATCTTGAATATTAACAATTTGTATGGCACTGTGATCAGATGTGTTCTGGAAAACAGATGTAGAAGGGTCTAGGCCCGAAACGTTAGCCTTCCTGCTCCTCTGATGCCGCTTGGCCTGCTGTGTTCATCCAGCTCTACACCTTGGTATACCAGATCTACTGGTTCCGTTTTATCTATTCTCTTAGGTAACTCATTAAAAAAACTTGAATAAATCTTTTCTAGCATAATTTTCCTTTTCCTAAACTTTGTCGACTGTATCTGAACATGTAACAATTTTCCAAGTGCATTGTTAAAGTTTCCTTCGTAATACATTCCAGAATTTACCCAGTGACTGGTGGCAGGTCAGCTGGTATTTGGTTCCATGTTTTCTCTCTCCATTTTCTTTTGGAATGCTGGTCTTGCAGTTCTTAAATTTCAATTCACTGGGACCATTCTAGAACATCGGGAATTTTGTAAAATCAGTGCATTTACTATCTCTGCAGCTACATCTCCAAGAACCCTAGCATGTAGCGCATGGGGTCCCAGGCATTTGTTAGATTTTGGTCCCTTTGGAATCTCCCTGCATATTTTATCCCTGCTTATATTGATTGCCTTGAGTTCCTTAATCTCATTGGTTCCTTGTTTGTGTTCGAATTTTTGTATGTAACTGTGTCCTCTGTTGTGAAGACAGACACAAAATATTTGCTCAAAGTCTCTGCCATTCCATTTCCTTATTCCTCACGATAAATTTCTCTTGTATCCGTCAGGCCAATGTTGAGTTCAGTTACAATCTTTCTGGCCATCATCAGACTGTTGAATGGACTCCAGCCTCAAATAATGTAACCTGCAATGTAACCTGTATGCCTCTAAGTCTTTTTGATCTGTGCATCCTTTGCTTGCTGTGATCTGCCTGTACAGCTCATAAATCAAGCTTTTCACTGTATTTCAGTACCGGTGACAATAAATCAATCTATCAATCAATCACTCCTTTTTATAAATGTGTAAAATGTTTACAATATGTTTTTAAATTCCTGGCTAATTACTCTCATGTTTGTTTTTTGTTTTTTCATTAATTTTATGGCATCTCTAAGCTGATTTCTTAAACAGTCCAAAATTCAGGCTTATTATTATTCTCTGCCACATTACAAGACACTACTTTCTAAATTAGTATTACTCTTAACTTCATTAGCAAGCCACAAATGGGTCATCCTTTGATGTTTTTGATTTTTCAGCTAATGCGTTTCTGTGCAACATGTTGAAAAGCTTTTTTCTTTTATCTTACTGCTTTCGTATCTTTTAAGGTTTATGATTTATATTTGGAAGCAGAGCATGTAGCTTTAACATAATGTGGAATTCAATTGTATAATGATTGCTTTTCTCTAAAGAATCTTTTGCTCTGAGATTATGAATTAACTGTGTTTCATTACACAATATTAGATCTAAACGTAGTGTTATCCTCCATTGGTTCCTCAACCTATTCATTCAGGAAATTATAACAAAGACGTTTTATCATTTCATCATCCGGATCATCTACAACAATATGATCACTTCAGTCTGTATGAAGCTTCAAGTCCCTCACAATAATTACATTGACATTGTTAAAACACCAATTATTTGTTGTTTTATAGTTGGTCCACCAGCGTAACTACTGCTAAGAGACCTATAAACAACTCCCACCATAATTTTCTGACCCTTGTTGTTCCTATTGTCCACACATCCTGATTCTACTTCTTGATCTTCCGACAGTCTAGATGTCCTGCTTTACCACCAGGGCTAATTAGCTGTAAATTTGACTTACAGAGTAACCTTGAGGGGTGTCCCTAAACCATTTTGACTTGTCCTAGATGGCAAGGCCATTAATCTCTTGTGAAAGTGAGCCGCCATGGGGTTTTTCACAATGGTGGAACTTCTAGCCCTTGCTCATGTATCTGCCTAATTCCTTTTTCACACAGAGGGTGGTGCGTACATGGAATGAACTGCTAGAGGAAGTGGTAGAGGCGAGTACATTTACAACTTTTAAAAGACATTCGATTACCATTCTCCGGCACCATCCCGGGTACAAAGAAAACCTGGAATTAATAGAAGCAAACATCTCAGATACAAAACCAAAACAACTGTCTTAGATTCAAAAAGCAGAATTTAAACAAAAAAACAGAAGCAGAAATTCAAGAAACAGGGCCAAGAAGAAAGGGGAACATCTATATCTTAAAGTCTAATCTCCATGAGGTAAGGGAGCTTCCATCCACAAAACCACACATCACTGCATTCATCTTATAATTGAGTACATGTGACAATAAAAACTAACTGTAACTCTAATTCTAAAAGCATTTAGACAGGTGCATGGATAAGAAAGATACAGAGTGATATGGGACTAGTTCGGATGAGGAAACATGGTTGGCATATGTGAGTTGAGCCAAAGGGTCTGTTTCAATGCTGTATGACTGTATGACTCCATTTTGTCCAAGGCTGAGCTTTCCACTTCATTTGATTTTGCTTCCGTTGTATTTCTGAATCTTAAGGAAATCCAGATATTGTATCCTGCACCTGAACTTCCTGGTAAAATCACAGATAAAGTTAATAGCCAAGGTTTTTGGCCCAGGGTAAGACAGTCCAAAAGTAGAGTGCATAGGTTTAAGGTGAAGGGGGAAAGATTTAAAAGGAACCTGAGGGGCAACCTTTCCATGCAGCGGATGGTGCATATACAGAACGAGCTGCCAGAGGAAGTGGTAGAGGCAGGTACAACATTTAAAAGACATTAAATGTCTTTTGGACAGGTACATGGATAGGAAAGGTTTGGATGGATGTGGGCCAAATGCAGGCAAATGGAACTAGTTCAGTTTAGGAAATCTGGTTAGCATGGATGAGTTGGGCCGAAGGGCTTGGTTTCCATTCTATATATCTCTGCTACTCTATGTTTCAAAAGTAGCCATGATGCAGAGGTTCTGGTGTTGGACTGGGGTGGACAAAGTCAGAAGTCACACGAAACCTGGTTATAGTCCGACAGATTTATTTAAAAATACAAGCTTTTGGAGCGCTGCTCCTTCATCACCTGACAAAGGAACAGCACTCTGAAAGCTTGTGATTTTGTATAACCATGTCGGCCTATAACCTGGTGTCCTGTGACTTCTGACTGTATTTCAAAAACATTTATGATGTTGGAGTTAGGAAGGAAAACTTGCTTTGCTAAGCCCTGGTTCTTAAAGCTGCTGCAAGCATTTAAAACCCTGCAGCACCATGCAACTCCCAATCGCTCTTGTTTGAGATGCTAATTGCAGGGGAAGCCTGTCTGGAATGTTTAACCTGAAACTAGAAAATTTGAGCAAGAGAAAAATAGGCTGCAGATTAAATTTTGATACTTACAATGACAATTTTACATGATTAGGTGTAGTTAAACCTCATTGGAATTGTTGGTGTCATGTACTGGCAGTCAACCCTGGGCAACTTGAGTTATTCAATTTAAATGTAATCTGAGCCAAGTTGATTAATCCTCCTCTTGGCTTCCGTCCCAGAGGGAATAATGAAACTAGAAACCTCTTGTCTAAATTACAGAAAGTGTGAAGCTACTTTTCACCCTCAGGTTAAAGTTTGTTGGAAGCAGTTAGGGGACTGTTTTAATGAAACTTTTAGGAATGCAGTTTTACTTGCTGTTTCAATTTGTTTGACTCTTCCGTTTACATGGAATTTCCATACTGGCATTAAGCAGAAGGCAAGATTCTTACTCTACTTTTAATGTCAGGCGAAGGAAATGTGGAAGGATGGACCGCTTTCAAAGCCATCAGCAAGCCCAAAAAGGACAGTAAACTCCAGCAGCAGTCACACAGTTTCCAAATGGAGAAACAACGAAGGAAAATCTCCTAAGGAGAATGACCAGACCACGTATCCACCAACCTCGTTGTCATTATCCATAGCTCTCAAAGACCACTGTAGGCACATACTAAGGATGACCCAGGCCATCATCACCGCACGGTGATTTGATGCAGTAGGAGTTCTGTTCAGAACAAATGTGTGGCTGTTCAAATGCAATGCATTTAAATGCAAATGAAATGCATCTGTTACCTCAGCTCCAGCTCTGATCTTCTTATCAATGAAGGTGGTACGGTGGTCATTTGGCGTGCTGACCTCTATCTGGAAGAGGGTGAGCTCCAAATCCCAGACACTTCTTCTGATCTCCCGGATCATGACCCTACCATTGGAAATTAGGCTGTACTTTCCAGGACTGTCATTCACCTCAGTCTCTGCTGGAGATCGCCCCTCCACAGCTTCCCACCTTATAGTCTGTCAAGCGTACACAGCCCACATCTACCTCCTTCCCAAAATTCACAAACAGGACTATCCTGGCAGACCCATCATTTCAAGCTGTTCCTACCCCACTGAATTTATTTCTATCTCAACTGTAGATTTTCCTCCCTTGTACAGTCTTCTTCCACTTATATTCATGATTCTTCTGACACTTTATGTCTGTTCCATACTTTCCAGTTTTCTGCTCCTAGCCACCTACTCTTTATCGATGGGTACACAATCCCTCTCCACATCTGTCCTCCCTTAGGAAGTTCTGAAGGCTCTCTGCTTCTTCCTTGAAAGGATGCCTGCACAGTATCTGTCCACCACCACTACCCTCTTTCGCCTGGCAAAGCTTGTTCTCACTTTGAACAACTTCTTCTTTAACTCATCCCATTTTCCCTGAGTCAAAGCCATGGTCTTGGGTAACTTCATGCCTGTCTCTTTGCAGGGTACATGGAACATTGTTTCCATCTGGGCCCCCGCCCGTAGCTCTTTCTCTGAGACATCGATGATTTCTTCGGCTCTCGTCCATAATTGGAAAAGTTAATCAATTTTGTTTCTAATTTCCATCCTTCTCTCACTTCCACCTGGTCCATCTCTGACTCTTCCCTTCCCTTCTTTGACTTCAGTTGTCCCATTTCTGGGGATAGACAGTCAACCGAATATCCATTCCAAACCCACTGACTCCTACAATTAAGTCGACTTCTTTATTCATTCATTAACGCGATGAGGGCATCGCAGACTAGGAGGTATTTATTGTCCGTCTCCTAATTGCCCAGAGGATAGTTCAGAATCAACCACATTGCTGTGGGTCTGGAGTCACAAGTAGGCTGGGCCAGGTAAGGATGGAAGTTTCCTTCCTAAAGGACATTAGTGAACCAAATGGGTTTTTCCAACAATTAGCAATAGATTCATGGTCTTCATTAGATTCTTAATTCCAGATATTTTTATTGACTTCAAATTCCACCATCTGCTATGGTGGGATTCAAACCCAGGTTCCCAGAATGTTATATAGATTAAAAGTCCAGCGATAATACCATTAGGCCATCACGTCCCCACTACAACTCCTCGACTGCACCTCCTCACACCCTACTTCCTGCAAGGATTCCATTCCCTTCTCCCAGTTTGTCTGACTCCATCATGTCTGTTCTGATGATGGTACCTTCCACTGGGCAGTCCCCAACATGCCCTCTTTCTCAGCATGGTCCTCTTCATTGCTTTCTGAGCTCAAGTTTCTGATCTCTCAAGCATTGATTTTCGAATGTAATTCTAACCACTAACCCTATAACAACAACCATTCCTGCAACAGAAAACAAAGCAGAGTGATCTGAGCTATAATATTTTTTCCTGGAAACAGGCCATTTGGCCTACTGAGTCCACACCAATCCTCTGAAGAGCATCCCACCCAGACCCATCCCCTCACCTGACATTTCCGATGGCTAATCCACCCAACCTACACATCCCTGGCAATTTAACATGTCCAATCCACCCAACTTGCACATATTTGGATTGTGGGAAGAAAGCTACAGAGACAAAGGGAGAATGTACAAACTCCACATAGTCACCTAAGGTTGTGAAATGAATTTGGGTCCTTAGTACTGTGAGACAGCAGTGCTAACCACTGAGCCACCGTGCCACCCTAATTGCGCCGGGAGATCTCAAACTCCCATAACTTATTTGGCTTAGCAGGACTTATTGAAGAGAGAAATACAGTAGCCAACATATATTGCAACTCACAGTCCCAGATAAATGATCGAGGAAGGAAATGACCGATTGTGATAGTTACCAGATGATGGAACATTGAAAATTGAGGAGCTATAGAAAACCTTTTATAAACAGTCTCAAATATGACTACCCTCCCTCTCCTCTTGACTACTTACAACCTCATGTCTAAAATTATTTGCCTGTAATGAGACCACTGAGATTAGTTGTCTTCAATTCATGTTCTGAAAGCAAAATTAAGTAATAAAATACTTATAAAGAGCATGACCGTTCATATCCATTTCATAATATACAAGCCTGTGGCATTGCCTTAGTAATGGATTAGTTGCACAAACAATGAATTGTTAAGAAGAAAGATCTCTTCAAGTACATTCACAATTTCACTTTTTTAAATATAATACTATATTTTCTTCATACCAGTCATGAAATTAATTTTGCAAATAAATTTATCCTTCTAATTGTTATAATTTTCTCTTTATTCATTCAAGGAATGAGGATATTGCTGACTGGGCCAGCATTTACAGCCTATCCCCAACTGCCCTTGAGAATGTGGTGGGGAGCTGCCTTCTTGAACCACTGCCATTCATGTGGTGCAGGTACAGTCACAGTATTGTTAGGGAGGGAGCTGACACTTGTGCACTAGGTGTTATGAACTGTAGCAGCCTGAGCTCTGGACTTTCAGAGCATGAGCTGGCATCATTGCGTAGCATCCGTGAGCTTCAGATCTTCATGAATAACTCGTGTATTGATATGGTCACCCTGCAGTTTGCAAAGGAGGAAGGAATAGTTAACCACCAAGAAGGAGCAGGCAGGGAGAGCAGAGTCCCATGGTTGAATTTCAGTCTCCAACCAGGATTTAGTTCTGAATACTGATGGAAGTGATGGATAACACATAATGGATGCACTTTAGGTGGTTCAGCCTTACAAGGGAGGTATGAAGAAGACCAGGAGTTCCATATTAATAGGAGATTCAATACCTGGAGAAATAGACAGGCATTCCTTTGGTGATGGATGTGGATCCAGGAGGATCCATTGGTTCGCTGGTGCAATGGTCAAGGGATGTTATTACATGGTTGTAGGGAACTCTGAGGTGGCAGGATGGGGTGATGATAAGTAAGCAAACCATGTTCATGTGATAGAAAAAATATTAGCAGAAAGAAATGGCTTCTCCAGTCAGAATTTAGGGAGGTATGGTAGTAACTGGCAAATTAAACCTCTAAAGTAGTAATCTCCGGATTATTCCTGGTACCATGTGCAAGTGAACGTAGAAATACAAGGATAAATCTGATGAATGTGTGCTGCAAATCTGGCACCGGAGGGGGACGGCTTTAGATTCTTGGGATATTGAGAGTGGCTCACAGGGAGATGGGATCTGTACAAGCAAGTACAGCTTGCACCTAAGCAGAGCTGGGACTGAATACCTTGCAGGGTGATGAGCTAGTGCTATTGACGAGGGCTTAAAACAAGGGCTTAAACTAATTTGGCAGGGGGTGTTGGAACCAGGAGATAACATCAGCAAGGAATGCTAAAGCACAAAGAATATTGGGGAAGCCCTAGAGTAGGAAATAATAAGTGATTAGGTGATAAGGGAGGAAATAATAAAGGCAGGTCCATTGCATGTATCTCAACGTACACAGTGGAAAATAAAATTGATGAGTTACGTGTGTACATAAAAATACAATGTTGTCTTCAGAGGATCGTCATGACTCAGAGAGGACAGGACAGAATATTCAATATTGCCGGATGCAAGGTGCTCAGGAAAATATGAAAGAGAGAAAGAGTGAGGGTTAGCACTATTGATAAAAGATAACAGTGCAGTGCTGGAGAGAAAGGATGTCCACGAGGCATCAAGGGCAGAATCTGTTTTGCTGAGCTAAAGAATGAAAAGGGGAGAATTATATTGATTGATATTTTCTATAGAACACCAAATAGTGCTAAGCATGCAGAGGAACAAATTTTAAAGGAAATTAAAGAGGCATGCAAGAAGTATTAATGGGGGATCTTTAATTTTCCTAATATTCACAAAGAGAGTAGTAGTTTAAAGGGTAGGTGTGGAACAAGAATTCCTGGAGTGCATTAGAAAGTTTTCTACAGCCGTATGTTTTCAGTCTGCTTATAGATGGCAAAAAAAAACCAACATGCCTAACACTGACCCTTGGGTAACAGCAATGTCTATCATCCTCCAGGCTGAAAAATCAATAATTCACCACGACTCACTGTTTTCAGCCGATTTTTCATCCAAGTTGACACTGAACATCCCATTTCATAAGTCTCAATTTCGTTCCTTTTCAACTATGCAGCCTTTCTGTGCAAGGGATCTTGATTCTTCACCTTCATTTGTCAGTTGGGGAAAAAAAAAACTTGCCTGAGGGTGTCACAGTTGATGAAAGTTTTTATGATCAATTTCTTGCACTTCTGTAAATATAGCTTTTCATTCTGTACTCTATTTGAGTTGTTTATCTCCACATTCGAGATTACTGTTTTCAATTGAGCCGTGTGTAGATAACATCAGCTAAAATAAACTGGAGAATTATATGTTCTGAGGTTTATTCTTAAACTATTTTTCTGTTATGCCCTTAAAGTTTTGTCAGTAGCTTTTATTTTAACTGGTCCAAGCTAATTTAGTTGCAACTGCTTTGTTTCTTGAGATGTCACGTTTTATGAAGTATTCATCCGATGTAATTGAATATGGCTGGTTTTTGTGCTTTGGTGCCTTTCAATAGACTGGAACGTAGTGTCATTGTTGGCTCAAATTCTTCTCCTGAGGATTTTTTTTTCACAAAGAGAGAATGAATTTGTCAGAATCGCATTGCATTCCAGTGGTGAAATTAAATGATTCTTTTCAATGTCTTTCAATACATTTATTGCAACATCTGTTAGAACGAGCCATACAACTCTTTTGGGAAGCATGTTGGCTCACAGCACAAGGGACCCAGGTTCGATTCCACTCTCAGGCAACTGTCTGTGTGGAGTTTGCACATCGTCCCCCTGTCTGCGTGGGTTTCCTCCTACACTCCAAAGATGTGCAGGTTAGGTGGATTGACGATGCTAAATTTCTCTTAGTGTGTAGGCATGTGCAAGCAAAGTGGATTAGCCATGGGAAATGCAGAGATACAGGGATAGGGTGGGGGTGGGGTCTGGGTGAGTTGTTCTTCAGAGGGTCAGTGTGGGCTTAATGGGCTGAATGGCCTGCTTCCACACTGTCGGGAATTTACGATTCAGACTCCTGCTGTTATAATGTGTACTTCTTTCATCTGGTAGAAATTGGTTCATTTGCTCATCAAGTAAATCATTCTCACTTCTGGTTCTTACTGTTTTAGCCAAGTGGGAGTTTCTCTTCTTTCAGAGGTAAGGGGAGGGTTGTTGCTGGAGCCAAATAGAGCTGAATTTTCCAAGTTCACTGGTGATGGGCAGAAAGGTGGAAGAGCTGTCAAATGAGAGGCTAAACAAGGGCCCTGATGTCTTCCTGCTGTCATCCTGTTAGTAGCAGGAAACTTGACAGTGCAGTCAGGTGGCCAATTAAGTCACAAAAGTTGCCAGTTTGGGCCTGCTTACTCCTCATGCTGTTGGTTTTCTTCCACCTCCTCGGGGAATCGGCAGGGAATCAACAGCCCAAATTCCCTCCCTTTGCGCCATAAGTGACTCCATGGGCCATTTTCCTGTCTTGCAGACAGGTATTGGGAGTTGAGAATTCTCCCAACTGTGCAATCCTCTCTGGACATTCTATTTTCAGGCTGTAGAGGAGGTTGCCTTACAGAGGTGAGTCCACAACTCTGAAAGTGCGGTGGAATCGGAAATAAGCCGAAGATTCAGAGGCTGAAAAATCACAGTGCAGCCTCAGTATAAAGGTCCGCTCCATCCAATGCCTTGACTGGGCATGGTGGCTCAGTGGTTAGCACTGTAGCCTCACAGCGCCAGGGACCCGGGTTTGATTCCAGCCTCAGGCAACTGTCTATGCGGAGGTTGCACATTCTCCCTGTGTCTGTGTAGGTTTCCTCTGGTAGCTCCAGTTTCTTCCCACAGTCCAAAAATGTGCAGGCTAGGTGGATTGGCCAAGATAAATTGCCTGTAGTTGTTCAGGGGTGTGTGGGTTATAGGGGGGATGGGTCTGGGTGGGATGCTCCAAGGGTCGGTGTGGAATTGTTGGGCTGAAGGGCCTGTTTCCACACTGTAGGAATTCTATGTTGACTGGGAACTGAAATTGGTGAGAGGAGAGCTGACCCAGGATTGAGAAGTCACTTCCGACCCTTTGTCACGAGTAATGAAGTTTTCTCTGGCAGTATGCTATGGCGAACAGGTGTTTAAGTTGGCTCAGAATAATTTTACCTCAGGAAAGCTACAAATCCCTTTCTGCTCGCTTCCATTTCTCATGGTTTGTTGCAGTTGGCATTGATTCACTGCTGGTGCATATACCAGCTGTCCTATAAAGTGTCTGCATTGTGTAGTAAATGTAGTCAGAAGTTAGTTTAAGTGTCTGCTTTCAACATGCAGCCTTCAGTCATAAGACCTTTAATACTAACAAAAACAGAAATTGCTGGAAAAACTCAGCAGGTCTGGCAGCATCCATGTAAAGAAAGCAAAGTTAATGCCTTCAGTTCAGTGACCCTTTAATTGTAACAGGTTGCTGAAGACTTAAACAATTATGCCAAATCCTGGCATATCAAGCTTCCTTATGCCTCACACCATAATCTACAATTACAAGTACATGAATAGGAAAGGTTTGGAGGGATATGGGCCAAGAGCAGGACTAGTTTAGTTTGGGATTATGTTCGGCATGGACTGGTTGGACCAAAGGATCTGTTCCTGTGCTGTGTGTCTCTATGAGTCTATAATCCAGAGAGATCCCTGGTCATGGCTGTTCAATAACTATTCTTGCCATGCAGGCATCTACCGTGATGATATGGCACCCAGCACACAGATTACTTAGCACCAATTGTTGGCATAATTTTTGCCTCCATATCTGACTGGACTCTTAGCTTGTAACTTTTCACACAAGACATGCACCCATGTGCTTTGCATCTAGACCTATACATCCTTTGTATTCAGCCTGCCCACATTCAATCATTTCATGATTCGACATTTCTTTGAATAATTTTGAAACTTATCTTGAACTTCAAAGTTACTTTGTGGTTAGTTGCCAAATGTTTTAGGCTTGTAAACTGCATCAGGTACTGAGAGCTTTCTTCGTAAAAGGGATATACACTGGTCATGTAATTGTGCATAGTAAAAGCTTTGTATTCACTTTACTAATTGCTTTTCATTGTGTTCCTACTGTTTCGTCAATACTCAACACGCTTTATTATGGTGCATTTTTTTTGTTCCAACATATTATCTGTGTCGGTGCTGTGCCTTTAACTATGCAGCGTTAAGGAGCTGAATGAGAATTCATTGTGAATTCCCATGGCGATAGATGTCACACTCATAACTATACTGACAGCGAGCTTGAAAGTATTTGATATTTTTTTGTACTTTGTTACAGCTGTGTACTGTAATCATGCTTTGTTTGTGGTATGGATACCACAGAAAGCTCAGCAGCACTTATAAGGTGGGTGTTGCTATGGTTACTGTCACCAATCAATGATGGTGAACATGGACACGAAGCTGCTTTTTCTCAGCTGCCAGTGATTCATGGGAAAGTAATTCCTTTTGCCCAGCTCACAGCCGATAGGTTCAGTATACCACATAAATTAACCAGGAATAGTTCACCAAATTATATTGTTGACTTCATATGTAAGATTAAAAAAATACAGGAATTAAAACAGTTTCTGTAAATGCTTCTGATCACAGGTATCTGGAATGATTGTGTAGGTCCATGGCATTCAACATGCATCAAAGCAGTGTGACATGCATGAATAAATTCCAAATGCTCAATGTACAAAAAAAAGCCCTTGTAATAAATGTGTCATATGTTAAAATAATTGAAACTTGGATTTTAAATTAGAGATAAAATTGATGGATGGCTTCAATTCTCTGAAATTAACTTTTTCACTAAGAGGCCAGAAAGTCATTTGGAGCAGTGAACTATGGCCATCATTTCCAAGAAGGCATGTGACTTGAGTGTCTAAGAGGAGACTCATGATGTTAATTGATTATGAGTTTTGTAAATATCACTTTTTTTTTGGACTGTGGACTAAAAATGGGAACTGTGAACTTCTTCCACAAGGAACTGAGGAAAAAGATGTTATAATTTTAAAAACAAGCTACCAGAAATCAATTGCATGTTGTATCCACAAGATGGCTTTATTCAAGCAGTGGGGGACAATATTCGGAATCTTGACTGTGTGATGTTTGTTTGGGGCAGTATGTTCCAGTTGACAGACTTTTGACTGGTTTGTAAACCAGGACAAGTTGTGTGTATCCAGGAGTACTCAGTGTAGCAACAACTTCTGGATTGATTCCAGGCCGAGTGGCCATAATTTTTTATTTGGACAATACAGGAGAAAACATATCTCTTACGGACCCGCTTCTGAGTGGAGAAATAAAAGTACAATCCAAGCAACTAAGTATTCTCCCTCTCTCTCTGAAAATTCACTTCTTGAAAGAAAAAGAAAAATCCACTGTCAGAGACACTGAAAGGGTGAATCCTTAACTGGTTGTGTCCTCAATCTCATGTCCTCTTCAATGAGTGAAAAGAGACTGGAAGGGAACTGATGCTAAATGTCACATTGACACCTATAATCCAGACTGCTATCAGATCTGTGCTTGTATCCACATCTAATATTTGTGACTCCTCTTATTTCTTTGTGTACCTGTAAGTGTGTGGGAATATTTTAAAGGGGCAGAGTTCAAGTTATAATGAGTTATAAATTCATCATTTGAGTTTCTTTTCTGCCATTGATTAAAAGTAATCAGTTTATAGTAAAGCTAGTAAGAACTGTCAATGCTGGAGTCTGAGAAAACACGGTGTGGAGCTGGATGAACACAGCAGGCCAGGCATTATCAGTAGGAGCGGGAAAGCTGACGTTTCGGGTCGGGACCCTTTTTCTGAAGAAGGGTCCCAACCCAAAACGTCAGCTTTCCTGCTCCTCTAATTTATAGTAAAGAGCTGTTTTCCTGTTAAGTACAGAAATTTGATGAGTTTTTTTTTTAACCTGGCTTCATTTGTTTAACCTGGTAAACTGAGGACTTTGGATAGTTTGATTAAATATTTTCATATTTGTGATGATGGAGGGAATGGGGAATACTGGAGCCTGATTTCCAGTGTGCTATCCCAGTGAGTCATTGCAATTGGCAACGTTGGACTTTTATGATACACGCAGACCGATAGCCACAAATAATTTGAGTTCAGGTCAGAATCAGGTCTCAGTTTAGAAATATCAGATTTCTCAGTGAACAAGAACAGTCTTATCTGTGTAGAAGGGCTGTCTATTAAAGAAATCTCCAGACTGTGAGAGTTTAAATTGTAGAATATTCAGCTTGTGAGGATTTTGTAAAGTCTCCAAGCCACAGGAATTTTTGTAAAAGTTTTCAAACTGTCAGAACTGGAGAGAGATTTCGGCCCTCGGAACTCGAAATAAGTATTGGATTTTGTTGCGGATAAAGAAATTCTGTTTTGTTGTTTATGTTAAGATCTTTCTAAACGGTTTTGTTATTTTTTTTGTCTTTTCTTTTCTGCTATAAACTTGTGAACTTTTGGAATCATAGAGTCATACAGCATGGAAACAGACCCTTCGGTCCAACTCGTCCATGCTGACCAGATATCCCAAATCAATGTAGTCCCATTTGCCAGCATTTGGACCATATCCCTCTAAACCCTTCCTATACATATACCATCTAGATGCTTTTTAAATGTTGTAATTGTACAGCGTCCACCATTTCCTCTGGCAGCTCATTCCATACACTTAGCACCCTCTGTGTGAAAAACGTTGCCCCTTAGGTTCTTTTTAAATCTTTTCCCTCTCACCTTAAACCTATGCCCTCTAGTTTTGGACTGCCCTACCCTGGTCAAAAGACCTTGACTATTGACCCTATTCTTGTCCCTCATGATTTTATAAACTTGTATAAGCTCAGGCTCTGACCCTCCAGGGAAAATAACCCCAGTCTATTCAGCCTCTTCCTACAGCTCAAACCCTCCAACCTGGAAACATCCTTGTAAATCTTTTCTGCACCCTTTCAAATTTAACAACATTCTTCCTATTCCAGGTGAGACCAGAATTGAACGCAGTCCATACTAACGATGTTTCAAAACTAAACTAGTCCCACTTACTTGAGTTTGGCCCATTTCCCTCCAAATATTTCCTATTCATGCATTTATCCAAATGCCTTTTAAATGTTGTAACTGTACCTACATCCACCACTTCCTCTGATAGTTCATTTCACACACGAACCACTCTCTGTGGAAAAAAGTTGCCCCTCACGTCTTTTTTAAAACTTTCTCCTCTCGTCTTAAAAATATGCCCCGTAGTTTTGATTTCCCCCACCCTAGGGAAAAAGCCCATATTATTCACCTAATCTGTGCCACTCATGATTTTATAAACCTCTTTAAGGTCGCCCCTTAGCCTTCTACCCTCCAGTGATAAATGGCCTAACCCATCCACCTTATTTTTATAACTGAAACCCTCCATTCCCAGTAACATCCTGGTAAATCTTTCCTGAACCTTCTCCAATTTAATTATATCCTTCTTATAGCAGTGAGGCCAGACTGCACACAGTACTCCAGAAGAAGCCTCACTAACGTCCTTTACAACCTCAATATGATGTCCCGAGTCATATACTCAAATGTCTGAGCAATGAAAGCAAGCATGCTAAATTCCTTCTTGACCACCCTGTCTAGCTGTGACTCAAATTTCAAAGAATTTAGCATGCTTGCTTTCATTGCTCAGACATTTGAGTATATGACTCGGGACATCATATTGAATTATGTACCCGAACCCCTGAGTCTTTCTCTGTTCTACAAAACAATCCAGAGCCCTACCATTAATTATATAAGCCCTGCCCTTGCTTGTTTTACCAAAATGCAATACCTCACATTTATCCAAATTAAACTCCACCTGCCACTGCTCAGCCCATTGACCCAATTGTTCAAGATCTCTTTGGAATCTTAAATAACCATCTTCACTGTCCTCTATACTACCAAGTTTGGTGTCATCCGCAAACTTACTAACCACACCTTCCATATTCTCATGCAAATCATTTATATAAATGGCAAATAAAAGTGGACTCAGTACCGATCCCTGTCGAACACCGCTGGTCAAAGGCTTCCAGTCTGAAAAACAACCCTTCACCACCACCCTCTGTTTCCTACCCTCAAGCCAATTTTGTTAACGAACTTATGTGAATATGTTCAGTGACTAATCATCATGGCAACCAATTGCAAAACAATGAAGTCTATGATATAATAAGCCTCGTTCCACTCTGGGTCCTAAACCATCCACTTTTATCATCAGCTAAGATCTTAAAACCCTGAAACCAGGCATTTCAAGTCTCAAGCAAAAATGTATTCATACCAAACTTATGTCCTGTCTTTTCACCATCTAGTTCTCACAGAGTTCAAACAGAAGGAAGTTTCAGCCTCTGCTCTTGACATCCATAAGTTGCTGATTTGATTTGCATAGGGAACCGCTTGCTCTAGAATAACTGATCTGAGAAGTTCAGAAAATGTAAAAAGCAGCACTGACCCCCCAAAGTTAAGTACAGTTGTCCTCATATTGAGCCCCCAAAACTGAATCATTTTCAACTACCAAAGAATCTAACTGCAGTTGAAACTGACTTCCTGTGTTTATTGTAATTAGAATCATTTTGCAAATGAATGAATTTTGCATGCCAGATTAGACCATGGGCCAACCTGGACAAATTCCTGTCTAAATGTTATTTTAATAGCTAAAAAAATGTAGCAATTTCCAACAATGATATTTTTCCTGTGCAATGTCATTACTTCAGTGATCTTTGTCCTGATCTGCCCTTTTCAGAGTACACATTTCATGTACCTTTCATATTCTGTGATCACATATCTATAGCAACTGAACTGCAATCTTCATAACATCACTTAAAACTGAATCACTGTCCAGCTGCGTGATTCATATTTCTTTGCGTATTTCAGTACAGCAGTTTAAAACCTAATTTATTTGCTTAAACAATGCTGACATATAGGAGATGAGTAGGGCCCAAAGCTGTTGAGAAATGTAAGATTGATTTTTTAACTTTTTCTCATTGAAGTAAAAATCAACAGCTTGGTCCACACATAGTTCCACAGTGTGTGGTTCTCCACTTCTGGAAACCTTCTGAACATTGTAGCCTATCTGCAGGGACATTGGAATGATCTGGTCCATGAACTCCACCATGTGCAACAGTGACATTTCACTTTGACTGACAGAAAGCAATACCTTGCTGGGACTCTCACTAATAGCTAAAAAAAAACCCTATCCTCTGAGACTTACCCTCCTTGATTTGCTCTACCTTGCCAACTAAATGCCTACCCACAATACTACTGCATGTTTGGTAGCTGAGTTTAAAATTCTTTTGTGGCCAAGATTTGTCCTCTCCAGAAGGATGGTTAGTGCTGTATCACTAACTACCAAGACCACAACATGAAGTTTTCAGTAGAAGGCTCACATATACAACAAAATAAAGATATGATTTGTGACCACTCTCACAGTTTGTGTGGCTCACACTCAAGCAGGATTTACATGCGGGTCAAAGTTCTCATCAGGAAAAAGCTGCAATAACTCATAGCCAGCACATAAGTTTGTTGTGTTAATAAAATCTGCAAATGTTTAATTCCCTTGGCTTTAACCTCGACTACCCTTTGGTCTTTGATTAGATTGGCTTCCTCATTATTTGGCAGATCCAAAAAAGTGGCATTTTAAAATCTTTACAGCAGACACAAGATGTTCATTTTACATTGCTACAATCCCGTAAATTAAAGCTTCATACTTTGAATTGGACTCATATGTTTAATTACATTTGTGCGCAAAGTGAGTTTTGATTTCTCTTAAAAGTTTGCTACATTGGAAAATTGCAAGAGTGACAAAAATACAGCTCAAGAAATCCCCTTGAAGACTTTGTCCAATCCAATCAGCACAACATGGAGGATTCGTTCTGGGCTTTAAATAACAAAATTTATAAGAATACCAAAAATATAAGAGATAAGCTAGTTAGTTAAAACACTCAAATTAATTCTGAGAATGAAACAAAGGATTACCATGCCAGTTAAACTCTTGAATTATTCTATTATTGAGGAACTAGTTAGTAATAAGTAAAAAGGTTGTTTAGATTGGCTCCATGTCAGTAGTCTGTGCCTATATCCTTTCCTGACACTGAGAGCGTGCTTCAATGAAAGAAATATACAGGGAATACTTCACTAAAGATGGGGTGGAATTCTCCAGCACCAGCTGCATACCATGGACATCACATCAGATTAATTGAATACTCTGTAGCTGAGTTCATACACAGACCACACACTTCCATTTATGTTCCCTTGATATGTAAATGGAACTTTGAAATAATCTGCTGTGCTACTCAAATGACAACAGAACTCCTTCCCTGCCACTCTTGCAGGTACTGCGTAATAGGCTTAAGAAAAATAAGCCACCAGCAGGAATTGCAGCCCTGGGGAGTGGGCTGGTTTTGGGAGTTTCAGAGAGCTAGCCAATTACACAGAATAGTAGGAGCCAACATAAATCAAAGGGGAAGGTTGGCAGCTGTGTTCCCACCATATTCTTGCTGCCCAAGATACTTTGCTCCTGACAGGGTAGATGGTAACCCTCCTTGCCAAAGGTTGATTTCTTAAGCATCAAATTATGAACCTCTTTCCACCACTGCTGGGCTCTCTTACCATTAGGGAGACTGCTAGGTTTGTCTGGGTGGACTCTATCTGAGGTTGGAAAGGGGCTGTGAGTATCAGGCTCTGCCCAATCATGCCTAATGCATCTTTTGCACTAATTGCCTCCTTGACATATGAGGCAAGCAAATTTAACCAGATGGTATCTTCAAAAGACTCACTTGGGCTGATCATTTCTGAACCACATTTCATTCATGAAATTGAAGGATGGAGCCGCCTGTGATGTAGACTTCCAACAGCTCTAGCAACTCAAAACTGCAGACATCCATCAGTTAGGGTGGGGAATCAGTAGCAGCAAGATTGTACTCCAACATAATCTGCAATCTCACGGCCTAGCACTACAATTAAACCCAAGGAATCACTCTTGTTTTCAATGAAGAGTTCAGGACTGCAAGTGAACGGCAGCACCAGGCATACCTAAAAATGAGGTGGCTTGGAACATTATTAATTCAGTGTCATTGAGTTAGAATCCTGAAATTCCCTTCCCAGTGGCATTCTAGATCAATGTAGAACAATGGACTTCAGTAGTTCAAGTAGACACTACCAGCTTCTCAGGGAAACTGGAGATGGAGCAATAAATGCTGGTCTAGTCAGTATTATCCACTTCCTGTGAATGAATTAAAAAAAAACTTGTACGTATTTTTAATCCCATTTCTTTTGAGTTTGTTTTTTTGAATTTTGAATTAATAACATATGGGTTTGTCTGGTATTTCTGAGGGCAAGGTGATTCCTCTGGAAAACATCTTAAGGATATAGCTTTCAGAACTAATTTAAAAAAATAATTTAGGAGAGTTTACAACGGAACAAGATAAACAATTGTGAATCAAGGTGTCTGTTTGAAAACTTTAGATTTGTTTTTAAGATCAAGGAAAGCACCAGCAGCTTAGAAAAGAAAAGCTTTTTTCTAAAATTTTCAGTTTTGGGGCATTTCTGCAGAAGCCAACATAAGATGGATGTATAATGCAGAGAAGAGGAGAAGATAATAAAACTAGATTATCTTAGAGTAAGGAATTTAGTGATAGACGCAAACCAGAACTGTTTGGATGAAACCCTGAAGATGTTATTTGAAAACTCAGATACCTGAAAGTTCCAGAAAAAGGCTATCAGATTTTCACAGATTTGAGTTGAAGTCACAACTAACCTAAGCCAAACGAGGTGTTTTAAAAATGCCTTTTTTCTCTGGTGTGAGCGCTGTACTTGTGATGGTTTTGAATCATGTCAAGCAGTATTTTTGCGATCTTAAAGGAGTGTCTTGGGATTATTTGGATTAAATTTCTGCTGCGTGTTTCAAAATCTTTAAAGGCATATTATATATTAACATGTTGGTCTATTCAGTTTTAACGCCATTTCTTTTGTTTAATAAACTATAATGGCTTGCCGGCCAGGATCCTGAAGGAAATTTTAACCATTTGCCCAAGGTTTTGCTTGCTTTGGGGCTTTGCTGTGGACCAACCTCAAGTCCTTCTGATTAGGAAATGTCCTGAAGGAGGCTCTGTAATTGCCTTCACTCAAGTGGTGTTCCCCAAGCTCAGCTGGTGAGGGTGTCCACTTTCATCAGAATACCCTGGGCCTCATGGTCCTTGCCCTCATGGCTCAGTTGTGAGACTTTTGTTTCCTGCAACAAAAGAAACGTAGGATTGAGTATGATGGCAATGGAACAGGAGAGATGTCAAATGGTGATGCAGAGGCAGGAAAGGTGCTGAGGTATCCCTGTTGAATGAGTAGGAAGTGCTGAGGGCTCAAAGAGTTAGTAGTTTGGGAGGATGAGGCAATTGAAAGTCATTGAGTGGACTTGTTACACGCAATAGTGAGAGTGGCAGTCCATTGTATTTTGGGAAGAGTTTGTTCATTAACAGAATAAGACCGAGGGGCATTCCTGTGAGGGTGAAGTATAGCGAGAAGCTGGTGCTATTTACCCTTGTGAAATGCTGAATATCATTATTTTTCTCCCCGTACTCCTGTGTGTTCATTTCAACCAGGACAATGCAGTGACCTGGGTCACAATGTTTGTCCAGGATGGCTGTATTTCGTGACTTGGCCTGTATTGCTGGTAATCAGAAAAAAGCATTGCTGTCATTTTCCCACCCCCACCCTGTCCTCCTGCATCTCCAGGCCACCACAAAAATTGGTACTGGGTCCACTGCTTTTCATCATTTATATAAATGATTTGGACGTGAACACAAGAGGTATGGTTGGTATGTTTGCAGATGACACCAAAATTGGAGGTGTCGTGGACAGTGAAGAAGGTTACCTCAGAGTATAATGAGACCTCGATCAGATGGGCCAATGGGCCGAGGAGTGGCAGATGGAGTTTAATTTAGATAAATGTGACATGCTGCATTTTGGAAAGGCAAATCAGAGCAGGATTTATACACTTAATGGTAAGGTCCTGGGGAGCGTTAATGAACAAAGAGACTTTGGAGTGCACGATCATAGTTCCTTGAAAGTGGAGTCGCAGATAGATAGGATAGTGAAGAAGGTGTTTGGTAAGCTTGCCTTTATTGATCAGTGTATTGAGTACAGGAGTTGAGAGGTCACATTGCAGGTGTACAGGACATTGGTTAAGCCACTATTGGAATACTGTGTGCTATTCTGGTCTCTCTCCTCTCGGAAGGATGTTGTGAAACTTGAAAGGGTTCACAAAAGATTTACAAGGATAGTGCCAGGGTTGAAGGGTTTGAGCCTTTGAATAGGCTGGTGCTATTTTCCCTGGAGTGTTGGAGGCTGAGGGGTGACCTTATAGAGGTTTATATGAGAGTCATGGATAGGGTGAATAGCCAAAGTCTTTCCCCTGGGGTGGGCGAGTCCAAAACTAGTGGACATGGGTTTAATATGAGAGGGAGAAGATTAAAAAGAGACCTAAGGGGCAACTTTTTCACACAGAGTGTGGTGCGTGAATGGAATGAGCTGCCGAAGAAAGTGGTTGTTGCTGTACAATTACTACATATAAAAGGCATCTGGATCAGTATATGAATAGGAAGGGTTTATACAGATATAGGCCAAATGCTGGCAAATGGGACTAGATATATTTAGGATATCCAGTTGGCATGGACGAGTTGGACCAGAGAGTCTGTTCCTGTGCTGTTCATCTCTATAACTCTATTGATGAAACTATGTTCCCTTTCTGGGCCATTTCCTTCAGGATGGCGGTGAACAACAACAGTGTGAAGGGCTCTTCTGGCCATGCAGAGAACAAGGTGGCAGATGCCAAGTGCCATGGAGCTGTGATTTAAATATGGCACAGGTGGCATGAACATCATAATGCCCCTGTCGTGTAAACACTTCTGCCCCTCCTGCCACACAATTCCACAAGACAGACTCCAAAGAGGCCGATTGCATGAGAAAAGTTGGGCCATGGCAGATCGACAATCATGAGTCTAACTTGGAAAAAAAAACACTTTGCCAAAAAATTGGAAACTTCAACCCAAAATCAGATCAGAGTTCCTAAAAGCAGCTGATCTAGAAACATCTAAACTTTTCATCTCATGGGCACGGTCACAGACTGTCACTCTGACCCAAAAAAGAATCATCGCTACTGGATATTTTTTCAAATAAACAGATTAAAACATCAAATAAGTCATAAGCATTCTGGGTTGATTAACAGAGCATGAAGAGGAGATTTGAAGAATTAAGTATTTGAGTCAAAATGTATTCTCTGACGGTATCTTGAATTTCACAGTTACAGATTTTTGTTGGCACATTTTCTGTGCACAGTGGCTCACCACTTTTGGCAAATCTGTATTGCTGAACGTTCTAATCAGGTGAAATCTCTGGTTGTTTAATGGTTCAAGTTAATATTCAAACAGCATTTGTTTGACTATGTATATTTGTGCATTGAGTCCCACTATCCATTTTTGGTGGTCATGAGAAAGGACTGATAACTGATCATAACAGATCACAAATAGCATACACTGAAAAAGCTGCTGTTTTTCATTTCATTTGTTGGGTGTCCCTTTATGGTAAAGACACTCTCGAAATGCAAATTTGTGTTGCACTGAAGATACAACACCAGAATATATTGTAGCCGATGAATAAAAGGCAAATATTGTTTGTAAGTCTTGCCCATGCCGACTTAATTGGCAACAGCCTTTGTTGTAAGTGCTTGATCAAAATACCATGTTGTCCTCTGCAGGCCATTTGGGATTTTATTGACAGGGAGCGTAACTATGTGTTACCTTAACAAATCAAATTGAATTAATGTCACTGTACAGTGCAGAATGTGAATTAGGAAGTGCAAGGCAAAGCAGGTACACAAAGCAACATAATAAAAGGAAAGAAAGAGACTGGGAAAAAGGTCGGAAATTATGTAAGATAAATATGTCTTAACTTCTTTTAAAGAGAACACATTTGCAGGGCTATGATCAAGCAGTAGCTTGATCAGTTGCTCTTTTATAAAACCAGCATAAATACAATAGGCTAAAAAACCTATTTCTATGCTATAATTCTGAGATCTTCAACATTTAAAATCTAATGGAATAAGATCCATGCTTATGAAAGTACATTATTAGTGCTAAGAAGGTTGTTTGACCATAACTAAGATCTTTCATATAATTAAAATTGTTACTTAGATGGCAATAAAGAAGGCTTAACTTTCTGTGTTGAGTTTAGTCCATTATTAGCATAAATAAAGACATTTCATGCTTCATATTTATTAAACTGACGGGTCAGATAATAAGATCCCGATTTTTAGAAGACACTGGCAGCATATCCTGTTGTGAAGAATATCATAGACCTTTTGTGTTCAAAAATACATTTGCCCTTGCCTGAAGTTGATGTGTAATTTATCCATTAATAATGATGAACAACATTAGACGCACAGTTATCTTGATTCCCTTCATTATGTTTTTGCCACAGAGGTTGTATTGAGGGGGGGAGGGGGAGCTTAAAATCAATGAGTTAATGGAAATGGTTGATATAGCTGATTGCATCTTATGAATTATTTTCTACTCAGGGTTTGTCATCATCGCAAAAGTCCTGGCTTGCAAGGAAGGATCTGTTCAAATTTCAAATTGTAATCATCGAAAGCATACTCCATACGAGCAACAGCCACAGAAGTTTCATAAATCTTCCAGCCTCATTATAGAGATTAAGAAAAAAATAGAACAAAGCAAAGGAAATTTATGCCAGCTTCAAGCTGTGAAAGAACACAATTGCTTTTTGGATTTTGTACAATATATTAGATGTGGCACTTAATGTCCAAGAGTGACTTGTTTGAATAAGTAGTCAGAATGGACTAGGAAGCACTCCTCATTGCCATGTAGGTACTGAGATTTGGCAACATGCTTGCTTTACAAGGAACTATTTTTCCATGAGTTTCGTTGAACTGAAATGCAGCACACAATGGACTTGATTTAATGTGCCCTTCACTTCCACTGGCAGTTTGGAAGGAGTGTAACATCTTAATTTCAGCGGGTGTGTGGCTACCACGTACCCACCCACCACCAGTGCGTTTCCCTGCATGGAGCTGGAGGCAGGCATGGGGGGCCCTTTCCATTCAGTGGGCCCCCTGCAGGGCTCAAGCTTCCCACAGTTCCCCTTCTCCTGCCTTTTCTACGGCAAACCTCACCTGACATTCCCCTTCTGTCTGCCTTTCTTTTTGCTTTCTCTTTCTTTTGTTTTTGCCCTTCCTTTTTTCCTTTTTTCCCCCTTTTCCAGCACATTGGTCCCCTTCCTGGAATGTCGGCAGCGATGGGAGCGGCTCCTTCCTGGAGTGTCGGCAGCGATGGGAGCGGCTCCTTCCTGGA
>NC_063337.1:97118030-97158633 GCF_021869965.1 Rhincodon typus
GATGGGAGCGGCTCCTTCCTGGAGAGTCGGCAGCGATGGGAGCGGCTCCTTCCTGGAGAGTTGGCAGCGATGGGAGCTGCTCCTTCCTGGAATGTCGGCAGCGGCGGGTTCCTTTGCTGAAATGGTGGTCCCAAGAGGTGGCAGCGGCAGCAACGTAATCCAGAACGAGGCATTGGCTGCTTTGGCACGGTGGGCACAACGTGGTGTCTGAGCCTCGTTTGGGACCTGGCAGCTTCAACATCGGCTGCATTGCTAAGATTAGCCCAGGGCAAACTCATAGCAACGACGATGTCAATGGAGAGAAGATAGCACTGAAGAATGGCGACATGGTTCCAGCGGCAACACTGTAGCTCCAGGCATGGCTGGGCGTGGGGTACTTAACAGCGGAGATGATAACTTTCCAGCAGGGGCAGTGTGCGGGGTGCTCGGGGCACCTGAGTGTTTTACCTGATTCACTGGAGGAAAAAGCCCGCTTAAAAAAATACCGAGTTGGAGGAAAGTCTACTGAGAACCAACTGAGTTAGAGAAAAGCTTTCATTGAACAAGATGCCCAGCTGATCTCTCCTGTTTCTGAAAAGAAAACTCTTTATATCAGTTCAAGATGAAATGTAACTGTTCTTCTGAAATACTGATTAAAAAAGCAAACTGAGTCAGCAAGACCTCGAAGATGTGTACGAAACATTACAGCTACAGCCTTGGGAGCATTTATCCTTTCACTTTCAAGAATAACTTATCAGCCAAAGAGACTTTTTTCAGAAAGCCAAACTCTGCAGATAAATCAGTTTATTTTTCTGTTCTCCTGAACAGTGTCTGTGTGTGTGTTTTTGGAAGATTTATAGGGTAAGTATCGACATTGCTCCTTATAGGCAGCACTGTGGTTCAGTGGTTAGAATTGTTGTCTCACAAAGCCAGGGAGCTGGACTTGATTCCAGCCTGGGATGACAGTCTATGTGGAGTCTGCACATTTTTCCTGTGTCTGCATGGGTTTCCTCTGGGTGCTCCAGTTTCCTCCCACAGTCCAAAGATGTGCAGGCTGGGTGGATTAACCATGGGTAAATGTGTGTTACAGAGATGGGGTGGATCTGGTTGGGTTGCTCTTAAGAGGGTGGGTGCAGACTTGCTGGGACAAATGGCCTCTTTCCCCACGGAAGAGATACTATGTTATTGACTGTGTATGTTAACCATAATAAGAACATGTCTGTAACCTTAGTCATGGCTGCCTACAGCTACTGTATCTTTATAGAGTAAATTTTATTTCAATAATAAGTCCATAATTGTGTTTCTTACGAAGCCTGGTTGTTTAAAACTTGATATGGTTAAGGTATTTAATTCGTCATTGTGGTAACCTGCAAAAGTATTTTTATTTTATGTTGTGACTAATGGGATTAGGGCAACAGTGCACTCCTCCAGCCTCATTTGTAATACTCTTTGAACTCTATATATCTGAATCTCCGTAGAGACTGTTATTTAGATAGATCATAATTCTCTCAAGTTTCTAAAATAATTACAATTACAAGATTTTGAGACTGTTTTGTTTGATTTTCGTACTGAAACCACATAATTTGAAAAACATTCGTGTAGCAGGACTAGAATGTTACAGTAGATGTTTTGTCAGAGCAAATATGGAGAAAAATGAATGTTGCGAGCAAAATGGCCTGATTGTTATAAACCTTCCTGTGTATTTATTGTAAATATATTATTCCAGTCAACATAAATGAAAATAGTAATGAGCAAATTTTGATAAAAAAGTAAAAATATTTCATTTATTTTCTAAAGGTGGCCATAATGATGAAGATTACTAATACAACATTATTTAGCAACTTGGGTTCTGAAGTCATAATAAATGAATTTTTGACTTTCTGTTCTGTGAAGGTGACTTTTTACAAGTTAGAAACTCTTTTATCACCAGATCAAAATCGCATTTTCCATGAAACCCTGTGACTTGAGATCAATGATTAGACAAGCTACCTGGTGAGCTAAGTATATACCAAATAAAAACCAAAAGAACTGCGGATGCTGTAAATCAGGAACAAAAACAGAAGTTGCTGGAAAAGCTCAGCAGGTCTGGCAGCATCTGTGAAGGAAAAAACAGAGTTAACGTTTCGGGTCCGGTGACCCAAAGGTCCTAAGGAAGGGTCATCAGACCCGAAACGTTAACTCTGTTTTTTCCTTCACAGTTGCTGCCAGACGTGGTGAGCTTTTCCAGCAACTTCTGTTTTTGTTGTTGTTGTTTTTGTTGTTGTTGTTGTGTTGTGTAAGTATTTACCAAGTTGAGTCTATATGACCCAGGGAAAAACAGGTCAGAGACCAGAAACAAGTTCAATTCTGAAGTAAAGACTGACACTAACAGATGTGCTGTTTCACAGCCTAAAAGCAGCCATAGTACCAGGGAAAATAATCTTTAGAGATCAGTGAGAAAAATCAGTGAGTTAGCCTGTGTCTGTCATGATGATACTGTCACTTTAAAAGGTTATTTTGTCTTGTCTTTTTAAGCGAGGTTGTAAGGCAGAGGTAATGAAGTGGCTACTGAAAGTGATTTAGGTAAACAACTTGTGAGGCCTTGAGTTTTTTTTTAAGTTGGAACAATGGAAGCAGCTTAAATGGTTATGGTCAGTGCTCACAGATCCAGATTTCTGGGTTTTGGTTTTTTCAGTAGCATCAGAAGCCATCCGGTTCTCATAAAGTTGGAGGCTTCACAGAATGATTCCTAGCTGCTACGTTAGCTGAAATTTCTCTTGGTTTTTTGTTTCCTCCTAGACTGGAGAACTGCATGCAAGAATCTGTGTCTGAATTTGCCTTTTGGCCAAGGAGTGTGTTTATGGGATAGTACTATTTTGGAATAGTTAATTAGTAATAGGTATTGTGTTTATTATTTGGTTAAGTTTTCCAATAAAATTGGTCTAATTTCCTCTTTCTTTTGTTTGTATTTTAACTAAAGTGTTTAAATAAATTGTGTTTTGCTTAATGTTGAGTAGTTTGACAGATCACATTGCATCTGGAACATGGTTCTTCACATCTACCTTTAAAATAAGAAAAAATTAGGGTCTAGGCTACCTTCTTAAAATATTTTGAGGGGGCCTGTTCTGGTCCATAACACTGTGTACCTCAGTGAGAGATTGAAGAAATCACGTCTGAATATATTGAAAGTTGCCTGAAGGAACTGTTTGTTACCTTGGCATCTGACTAAGAAAGTTATGAAATAAGTGATATTTCACTGCGTTTGAGTGTCTGTAAAAGAAGCTGTTGGGAAAAAAAGGGTTGAGTTTTTTGCTGTTTATGATCAGATCTTCCCAAATTGTGTTCTATGTATACACCTCTTTCTTTCTTTTCTGTTCTGTTATTAGTTTTGCTGCTATTGTATTAAATGTACATTTGCATCCTCTTATGAATATGCGTAGTGACGGACCACTATGGTAACCAAATTTCAAAAATAAAACTTATTGTCTATTAAGCCAGGTTTCACTCTGGAATTTGACCTATCCTGTACAATTATCAGCTGGGGTCATAACATCAGGTTATGCTGGAAATTGTCATTCTAAGATTGAGAAGTCCCTTAGAATTATTCCCAGTCTGCCATTGTAACTTCACTAGAAATCTGACAGATAGTTTACATAAGCAGTTATAGCAGTAGACATATTCGCGGTCCTAATACACAGAGCTCTGTATCAGAAGCTAGCTTTCAGCTAATACGTAAAATTTGTTACTTTAAGACTTATAGAAACATTTAGCAAGTTAAAATTTGCATCCAAGCTTAACTTACTTCTATGCATATGAGCTCAATCTGAAATGTCGTTCTATTTTTTCCTCAATGAGATTCATGAACTGTTGGCTTGCTGATCCTGATCCAACTACAATGAGAATGTTTGAAATTAGAGGCAATCTTTTCCTCGGGATATATTCTCACATTTTCAAACCATTTCCTGCATTCATTACCACCTCAGTTGGTATTCATCAGTTTTGTGATTGAGTGGTAATTTTTGCAAGTATAACTCCAACATTTTCAAGCATAGATGCACATTGGCTAGATGCAACTGTCTTCGCACTCTTTTCAAACTTCCTCTACAGCAGATTTAATTCTGTCTCTCTGAAATATGACTCCCTTGCTTGTTTTTTTCTCTCTCACTGTGGTTCAGACTTCAGTGCCAGAGGAAGAAAGAAAATCCACTAATATTATCTCACAGTTAAAGGGTGCCTGCATGAACAGAGTTTCGGTCGCCTCAATTTAGTTTCCTGAAGGTGTGGATTCACAGCACCAAACTAGTTGCTATTTCAGTAAATTGAGCAATTTCTATGAAAAAGCCTAAGCATGGCTGATGGAGGAAATAGAATATAATTCTCATATATTACGTTTGCAGCAGGAATGCACTGCTGAGATGTTTTTTATGTACTAAAGATGGGGAAAACTCATTGTTCGGCTTTGGATTTTTTTCAGAACTCAACCCTTTTAGCCTAGATCAGGGGCATATGGAACATGAGTAGGCCATTCAGTCCATTTAATTTGATGTTACCCTCTCAGGAAAGAAAAGGAATCTTAGAAGCCTTGTGGTCTGTCGACCAACAACAAAACTTGTACCACAATAATTGTGCTTGCTGCATACTTTATTCATCACATTAAATATACTACATCTATTTTAGGTTAGGTAGAGCATAAGGTTGAGGATGGAGATTGGTCAATGCTTAAAATCACCTTTTTTGTCGACATGTCATAAAACTGAAAGGCCAAAATTTTAAAAGGCTATGAGGAAAGTGGAAAAAGGCAACCTGCCCAAAATGTATAAATTACAGATTAAAGTTTTTAATGGGCTTGTTGCCAGTTGCTTAAGAGGCAATTTGAAAGTTTCTCGCCAAGGTACGTCTTTGACATAGTTTCTCAATGCTGAGATGGAGTCAGGATGACTAGACTGCATGAAGGAGGTACCATTAAAGATGGAAGCCCCTTACTCACAGACAACTGGCTTCATAGCACTTTGACAATCATCTACAAGTCTCATCACACCCGGGCAAAACCATATTGGGGTGGCAGGGCTGAAGGATGGGCATATCCTTCTGCACCCAGACATCCTGGTTTCATGACAGGAATTGGTCAAGAAGATTCCACAATCCAACGGAAAGAATGGAAGAAATTAACAGGAAATCAGATTGAATCATTCCAAGACACTTCAATTAATAATGAGGGAAAGCATTTGCAGTAGATGAAGCAGGCCCCCATTCAATAGGAATGCAAGGTCCAGGGCCAGAAAGGCAACAAAGGTGATAATCCTGAATATAAGGACAGCCAAAGGGAGAACTCATCTGGATATGTTGGAATGACAGTGCATCAGAGGGCTGCACCTGTCTAGGCAGATGTTTACCGACATGTGACAGCTCTGTACATCTTCCAAGATCTCACAGGAGATAGCAGCATGGGCTGCTGCTATCAAAGTCAGAACTACCTTACAGTTTTTTATTTATTTGCAACCAAGTCCTGAGGAAAGGCAAGTGATGTTGATGGCACTTGGTAGGCAACAGTACATCATTGCATCATGGAGATAACCAATTCTCTGTTTCATAGGGCAAAATGTAAATCCATCTAGATAATGACATTCAAGTTCAAAGGACAAAGGACAGTGGTAATTGTAAGTGTCTTTGGATTCCTTCCAGTGCAGAGCATCAGGATTGTTCCATTATTTCTATCATTTTGAAGATGACATCTATGCAACGTAGTGCTTTTCTTTCATGAGACTTCATATGGGTATAGGTCATGAGGCACGGAGGGTAGTGGGATTGGAGTGCAGGATTTGTTCCCTTTTCTTTCCTTCTCTGTCGCCAATCTGGGTCATCGTTAAAATGTTGCGACTCAAAACATGATGCAGCTTGGTGGGCACGTTGTTGCTTTGCTGACTGATTGGCAGCTTCCCCTCATAATGTCATGCAGCTGCTCCTCAAGGAGAGCTTCAGAGCTATCTTGAAGCATTTTCTTTGTCCCTCCCTGAAGACTGGCCGTTTGAGAATGGGGAAAACAGGACCTGGCCGGAGAATGAGAGATAGTAAGAACTGCCGATGCTGGAGTCAGAGGTAACACAGTGTGGAGCTGGAGGAACACAACAGGTCAGGCAGCATCAGAGGAGCAGAAAAGCTGACCTCTTCAGTAAAGAATCACTTGTTGGTCTTCTGGACGCAATGTTCAGCCCATCCTGGTTGATTTTTCAGGAGTTTTGCCTGAATGCTTTTGCAGCTGGTTTCAAGTAGGACACTAGAAGTTATTGGTCAGTACTCCAATTTAATCCAAAGCATGCGGTGGAGGAATTGATGATTGTACTGAAGGGGGAAACCTAAAAGCCTAAGGACACCTCCTCTTCCTGTTACAATGATCTCCTCTGTGGACATCCTGACCATCTACCTTAATGCTACAAGCCAGTTCTTTAGGACCTCCTGCCACCTAAAGTTTCACTCCAACTGCGAGCCACTAAGTTCTGGCAAGCCAGGCCTCACAATGCAAGTTGAGAGGGGAGCAGACAGATCATTGTTTACCTTAGACACTGCCTACATAAAACCACCTCGGGTTAAATTGCTTGAAAATGTTGGAATACTTGATTCTGATAATTACTGCTAAATGCAGAAATGGTTTAGTTCCATGATATTAACATTTCACACCCAATAAACATGATCTAATCAAGAGGAGAGCAAGAGAAAACAGACTGGTTGAACTTTTACACAATTTGATGATGCTAAGATATTTTCTGACATTTTGGACATGTTAATTCAAATGTTTGCTCTTGCATTTGAAAGGTTTAAAGCAGGAACAGAAATAATTTTGAGCTTAATCTTTCAGAAATAGCCTCACCAACCCCAGAATCATTTATTAGCAATATAATGTAGGCAGGCTTGATCTAAATGCTGAAAGGTGTGCATAATGTACCTGTGAAAAGACTATGTGATCTAAGGATTTGGCGTAAAGCTGACAAGCTTGAAGTAGGACCAGCTGCTTAGCGAATAATAACAGAAATGTGCTGCAGACTTCCAGCAGAACTGTTGAAATTAGACTGATTGTCTTATTTATAACGTTGTTGGGTAATGGGCTGGATATAACATTCACCAGCTGGCTGAGTTTTTGCCATGGGATGTGTAAAATTGGTCAGTTGGCTATCTCACTGTTTTCTCACCCACCCCACCCAAGATCACTGCCATGATATGGGGGTGGGTACAGGGCACATCCACATTATGTAAATAAATAATTAAGGGGTAATTCAACTTGTGGGAGTGGATTTATCTGGAAGTGTGTGTTCGATGGGATGAAGGGTGGGAGAGTGGAGGGGTATCTTCAGGGGTACACTTTGTACATCTGAGCCATTCGCCAATTAGATAGTGCCATGCTCCCATTTCCTTTCTCCCTGTCTGCACTGCAAAATCTACATGCCAGCCTCCTGCTCCCCCTTCCTAACAAACCCAATCCAATATCGCTGACTTACCTCGGTCCAGGACTAGTGGTTGGCCTCCCCACTGACCTGCCTGTCTTCCTGTCACCGCCACGACCAAATACTGAACTGTAACAGCTCCTGGCGAATACTGGTGGATTTTATTCATTCATGGGATGAGGGCGTCGCTGGCTGGGCCATCATTTATTGCCCGTCCATAATTGCCCAGAGGGCAGTTAAGGATCAGCCACTTTGCTGTGGGTCTGGAGTCACATCTAGGCCAGACCAGGTAAGGATGGCAGTTTCCTTCCCTAAAGGGCATTAGTGAACCAGATGTGTTTTTCCAACAATTGACAATGGACTCATGGTCATCATTAGACTCTGAATTCCAGATGTTTATTACCAGATGTGGTTTACCGGCCAAGTGTATACTCATGTTAGAGTTGGGAGAGTCACCGTTCCCCACCCTGTGCAGATATTTGGTCGAAAAAATGTTGTCAAAGTAAAATTAATGCAGCTGATAATGAACTTCATTGGAACAGCAGTTCGTGTTCAATTTAATCAGTGGGAATAATCGTCAACCAAGAATTCAGCTGATAACAGTTGAATAACTTCGCTTTGCTTTGGAATTTTGGCTATGTAGACAAAGTATTGAAGTTATAAAACCATACCTAGATGAAAGATTGTTTGCCAGGACATCCCCAAACGATCAGTCAAGGCTATATCACAGACAGTGATTAAGGCAGGGTGTAAAGAACTTCCACTCAGATAGGTGAAAACAACAGTAACAGTTAGGATATTATGTAAACAGCTCAGCCCAGCATCAGCTTGGTGAAGAGACTGACATGAGCATGTGCGGTCTAACATACTAAACACAAGAATAGAACCGGCCCCCTTCTTAAGTTAAAGTGCTCCCAGGACAATGCAGATCTCTTCATCTTAACATTGACCCACAAAAGCAAAGCAAGTCAAATCAGCTTAAATGGAACTGCATAGAAGAAGCACATTGTCTTGAATGATCCCCATGTAATGCATTACTGTAGAACAATTCTATAAAATTAATAATGTTATTTATGAATGCAGATTAAAGCCTATTTTTTCAAAGCCACTCTAACCTGAAATGTCAGGAAGTTATTTGTAGGAATAACAATCCTTTGTTATGACCGGGAAATTATTAACTGTTGTCTTTCAGGCAGTGAATGTCACTACTTCAATCGACAGTGCTTAGAATTGCTCAGATGGGAGTTGTCTATTCCAGAGATGTCCTTGAAAACCTACTGTTTCGAATGGCTGTTGACAGCAGTGCAGAATAGTAAATGCAGCATCTCAAACCAAGAATAAGCCTACTACAGCAATGTGGTCCAACAGGTTCACAAAATATCCTCATTGAAGTTAGTCCTGCATCAGTGAATGCACTGATCATGCTGTAGAATTGATTTTATGAATAAGTACTTGTGGCAATGATGGATCTTATAAAGTTCTACATAAAATAAAGCTTCTAACCTGGTTCAATGTACTTTTCTCAAACATTATGCTGGAAATTAGAAACATGTGCTGATTCAGCAGAATGTCAGGCTGATTCTTGGATAAGGCACAGAGATCAACAATTATCTGCTGGTTATATCATGCAGAAGCTAAATACTTTGGATGCTGGAAATCTGGGATGAACATAGAAAATGCTGGAGATACAATGAAGATCTGGCAACAACTTCAACATCCAGAGAGAGAGAAATTACCTTAAATTTGTAATTCTGCTTCCAAGTGAGACCTGGTAACAGAGCTGATGTAGTCATTGATGTACTGTCATCGTCACAGAGAGGTACAGCACAGAAACAGATCCTTTGGTCCAACTCGTCCATGGCGACCAGATATCCTACATCAATCTAGTCCCATTTGCCAGCATTTGGCCCATATCCCTCCAAGCCCTTCCTATTCATATACCCATCCAGGTGCCTTTTAAATGTTGTAATTGTACCTACATCCACCTCCTCCTCTGGCAGCTTATTCCATACATGCACTACCCTCGGTGTGAAAAAATTGCCCCTTTAGGTCCCTTTTGTATTTTTCCCCTCCCATCTTAAAATTGTTTTTAGAGCAGTAGGACTGTGCTATTTTCTGAGTGTGTAGATTAAAGTGCAGAGTTGGCCTTTAGCAGGGTGAGGTGCTCTTCCTGTCGGATGTGGGAGGTTAGGGAAAATTTCAATGGCTATATCTGCACAAAGTGTGTTTGGTTGTGAATCCTATCAGATCACATGGATCGGTTCGAATGGCAGTTAGAGGCAATGAGCAATTTACAGGAACCCTGGGGTGTGATGGATGACCGCAGATAGTTGTGTAGATGGGTTATTGCTACTAAAGTAGGAGAGATAGGCAGGCAGTGTGGGAATCTCCTGGGGCTATCACCATTTCAAAAAAGTACTGGAAAATAAGAGTTAGGGTGGACTGAGGAGTTTTTGGGTGGGTGTGTTGATGTTCTGCTAAGAAGCAATGAAACAAGGAACATTTCATATTCTCCACTAAAAAGACATTCATAATGAGGAGAGAGATAACAAGGTGTAGAGCTGGATGAACACAGCAGGCCAAGCAGCATCAGAGGAGCAGGAAAGCTGACATTTCGGGTCTAGACCATTCTTCAGAAAATGCCCTTCAATCATAATGAGGACTTGTGCGAGTATCCATAGCTATATTTATTCAGAGGAAGTTAAAGGAGAAATTGTTTGATATGAGAACAAGTTCAGCCAGGTAAAGAATTTGATGGTGGTTAGGAGCTGTTTGGGCCAGTGGAAGTTGGAACTGGAGAGATATTTGCAGTGGTTCAGGCCAGCAAACTGAAGATTGTTGGAAAATGACATAGAGCAGCAGAAAAATCAAAAATTAAGGAAGGAAGAGACTGGACAAATGACGTGATGTGGGAAGAAATTACTTCACCCAGACCGGAGCAGGCTGAAACAATGAGTCGACCAGGAAAATCTGTTTGTGGGTTTTGGGAAGGACAGGGCTCTTCAGAATGAATTGGGAAGCTGTGGAGGGAAGATTTCCAGAGGATATGACTTCAGTGACATTCCTGAAAACAATGGCTTGATATTCCATGAGCGTCATCATCTAGGAGGAAGTAGGAAGAAGTCTCTGAGTGTTTTCATTCAGATTTTGTAAGGTAGACATTAATATATTAGACAGCACAACTGCTGTCAATGAGTTTGATAAAACTATTCTAATTATTGTTGTACTTACTTCATCTGAATTTTCTTTGTTGCCACTCATTGCAGCTTGTATTCACTGCTCAAGCCCATTATTTCTACCCCAACCCTCTCTTTTCCCTGTTCTCTCTGTCTCCAGTACCCTTCTCTCCTTTCTCTTCCCCTACTTTTTATCTAATCCTACTGCTTTTGATTTCCTCCCCCTCAGGTGCTTTCCACCCTTCTACCCCATTTTTTCTCTATTCCGCTACCTTCTGCTCGCTTGTCACCATCTCACCATCAACCCCATCCTGGATAAGCCCAAAACTTCACTTCACATCTCAGTTGGCTCTGAAACATGACACACTCATTGTTACCCTCTGAGGATCATTATCAACTTCAATGATCATCAATTAAATGTCTGCATTTATTTACATCACAAATAGGTTGTAATATAAATGGGTTAATGCTGGTTTCTAAATGGCCCATTTGGATCCTGACTTTGTGCAATTACATAGGAAAATGGCGGTCACAGGCCATTCAACCCATCAGTCCATGCTGATATTTATCTTCCATTCAAACCTCCTCCTATCATCCCTCTGTTATGCCTGAGTATATTTAAGAATGAGATTTGTTTCTATGATAAACAAATAGCCAGATCTCCAGAAGATAAAAATTTCAAGGGTATAGGGAGAGAGCAGGAACATGGAGATGGAGGATCAGCAGTCGTCATGTCAAACTGCAAAGCAGACTCCCTGGGCCGAATGGCTTACTTCTGTTCCTATTTTCTGCGTTTCACCAAGACAGCACTGTGTCATATTGATTTCTTGTGTTCAAATTTGGCTCATTTTCACATAGCAAATCATGTTTTCAGGTTTCCTTCAGCCTTTCTCACAGCTATACTGAACTGCTCTGATGGAGCGTCATCTAGACTTGAAACGTTAGCTTGCTCTCTCTCTCCATGGATGCTGATTGACCTGCTGTGATCTCCAGCATTTGTGGTTTTCAGTATTAATGGCACATGGTTTCTTCTGAACCCCAGAATTCCTGAGCTTTGGCTCCAACACAAAGCTGCCACCTAACTCTCAGAACACCCTCCTGAGCTCTAACAGTGCAGATATTCAACTGCTCTTGACCTCAAATGTAATCTCTAATATTGCAGTTGAGTTCCCTTTCAGCACTACAGCTCAGAAGTTACTTTCTTGCTTCTGTCTCTATCTGTCTTCTTCGCCAAGTAACTGTGAGCTCAGAACAGTTCTTCCCTAAACTGTTTTGATTGACATACTGAAAACTTTGCAACAACTTACTCTTCTTCCTAGGCAGCATTTAATGTAACTAATATCATAGAATATTCAAATATACTTTGGAGCTATCCGCTCTCTGAATACTACAGCATTGACTATGTGCTGGCTCCTGAATCACAAATCAATGAAACAAAAAAGAAATTCTCCACTTGTCATTTAAATCTACAATCTCAACAATCTTTTCCCTTCTTCCTCACATGCTTGGCCAACTTCTCCTTAAGTGTCTGTATACTAAGCACATCAACTACTCCCTCTGGTAATGACTTCCACTTTCTTTGTATACAGACATTTTTTTCCTCACTTTCCAATTGGATTTCTTGTGACTGCCTTTATTCAATATTCTATGCATTGAGTAATTTGATTCCATCCTTGTCATGGAGAACTCAAAGCCCAAATGGCTAACACCATTACTTTCAGCAAACAGATACTCCCAGGTTAACGGTGCTCATAATGCTCATTCTACTGAGTTCACAGCATTCATTGTATCAAATCCAAGAAGATACTGTCCAGTATCTTTAACTATTGATTTCATAATATACCCAGCACTCAGACTATTGATTTCAAAGATGGCACAGTGCTCAAAATCCAAGTCCAGAAAACGCCTAGTGCTCTAACCAAAGATCTTTAAAGAACCTATAATGTTCAACATTAGCATTAAGAACATTCACCGTGCTTGTCCTGCTGAGTTCCGCTAAGAAGGAGTGAGGTTTGGAGGGAGTTCAAAGTGAGGAGGATAGCTTTAAGACTGAGGTGTTGCTGGACCAGGAGTAACTGTGGGTCATTGAATATAAGATTGATAGCTTAATTGGACTCTGTATGTGCTATCATAATACAACAGCCATTTAAATTACATCTAAATAATTGAGGGTGAAAGATGTTTGGTCAAGCAGGAGAACATTGGAATTGTGCAGTTCAACAAGTGTCATGACAGATTAGAACCCTGAATTGTTTCTGAAGGTAAAGAGTAAGTTAAACAGAGGAGAGCCAGTGAATGTGATCTATTTAGATGAAAAGTGAGGTGTTTCATTTTTGTCAATGGAAAGACAATATAGGCTGAAACCTACAACATTGAGAGGAGTATGGGAGCAGAGGGACTTCAGGGTTTAAGTATATGATTCTCGGAAGGTGATCAGGCTTATGGGATCCTTGGGTTTATAAATAGAGGCATAAAGTATAAAAGCAAGGAAATATTGCTACCCCTCTACAAATCATTGGTCAGACCACACTTGGAGCATTGTGTTTAGTTCTGGGCATTTTATTTAAGGAATTATTTTAAAGCCCTGGAGATAGTTCAAAGGAGGTTTACTAGAACAATACCAGGAATGAGGGATTTTAGATACAGGAAAGATTAGAGAGATTGGGCCTGTTCTCCTTTTTGCACTTCAATGCTCACTTTAAAGCACACATCCACTTATCTTTGCAATGTTGCTGCAAGGACACAGCATGCACTTGAAAGGATAAGCGGATGTGTGCTCTGAAGTGCAGAAAGGTACAGTAAGTGCATCAGAGATGTGCCATGAAGCAACTTACAACAGACAGTACATGACAGTACAGTGTCCTTACAAATACATTTCTCCAAACAATCTATGTCACCACTCCATTGTGCCTCCATGCCATAGTCATAAAGTTGTTGAGCTGTACAGCACGGAAACAGACCATTTGGTCCAACTCATCCACGCTGACCAGATATCCTAAATCAATCTAGACCCATTTGCCAGCATTTGGCCTATATCCCTCTAAACCCTTCCTAATCATATACCCATACAGATGCCTTCTAAATGTTGTAATTGTACCAGCCTCCACCACTTCCTGTGGCAGCTCATTCCATACATGTGTCATTGACTTTGCTCTGTCAGTACAGATTCCAACACATTTTAAGCATGAAATCCTATCTTCAATGATGAAGTTATCAAGCAAGTAGAAAAACTCCTCAGCTGTTATTCAATGAGGAAGTAGCTTGTAAAAGAAAATGTCCTCTTTTATTAACCCTCTATAAATATACCACATGTAAACCACATTTGCCACATTTGTAGACTTACCTAGTTGCAAAGCGACATGAATGCTGCAAATTATTTCACTCCCTGTATCAGGACATCACTCACCTGATGATGTCAAAGCATCAGATGATAAAGTTGTTTGATAATGATACAATTTGCATGACATTTCTAACTTTCTCTAAACTATGGCCCCCACCATGTCTGCAGCTGCAGAGTGAATCCTGGCTTTTTACGTCTTAATTTTGTTTTTCCTAAACTGTAGATGTCACAAAACACTGACATTATACTTTTGGCACAAAAACTAAAGCAGTTATTGAGTAAAGGAAAAGAAATTGAAATATATTACACTAAACAGAAAGATTGTAAAGACTTCTTTATAAGCACCAGAAAAAAAAAAGTTCACCTTCACTCTATTCCTTTTATCCCAGCATGTTCCTATAAATGCCCAAATGCCATTGATGGGCTATTTCCACTCTCAAGCTGGCATAGCTGGAACTGGCTTCATTCTTGCAAATTTCTGTGCATTCACTTGATCTTATTCCTCCAGTTGGTATCCCTCCCCAAGAAATCTAAAAGAAACTTCAACCTAAATTCATTATCACTTCAACTTCAGAGCAAACTTACCATTCCAAGAACTAATTTCAGCAGTTTCCTGCTCATTAGAGACCTGAGCAATTGGGCTTCCACTCTCTAGCTCACACTTGCACATAGACTTCTTTCTGAATTGTTTGTCTCTCTGTGTGACTGGACTCCTGTCTTTAGGCAACATCCCATTTCTTTCTTCCTCCACTTTTTTATAATGCACTGAACCGTTAGCCTTCAGCAATTCAAGTCAAGGTTATCAATCTATTGAAATGGATGCAAACAGCAGGCTTCCAGACTCTTCTGCACCAAGCCTACACAAAAGTTCTCAAATGAAACTGGACTCTTATCTCTCTCTTCTCACATTGTCCTTAATAAAGTGAAAATATTATAATTGAGAAAGCTCGCACTAGGGCAAACAGTTTGTTGCCATGTTGTACATTCACTGGATACAAACAGCGCAGCTAATATTTTTTCTGCATTCACTATGCTCTCAGTTGGTACATTTTAAAATAATGTAAACACCCTGTTACATTTTTTTAGTACATAAAGAAACAAGTTACGAAATTTTGAGCAGTGTACTGTAAAAACATTTGCTGACTAATAGATAACGAAATAAATAAGAACTAAGTGTACCTACAGCTTATTTAGCATTCCTGATGTGCTCTTAAAAATGGTGTGTTAAATGAAAGTGGGCCAAATTAAGATCCCTTTTCCATAATGAAGCACAACAGAGTGTATTACATTCCTGACCTTTTAATTGTGCATTGAAAACCTATTGGCTGTCTGCAATAGGGTTACCTAACTGGCCCAAAATGTCTTTACGAACTCTTACTAATTTACTAACATTTCCTACTTAATGCTACTATTCCACTTCTTACCTCTCATCCACTGCTTCTTGCCTTCAGCATCCTGATCTTAATGGTTGCATTCACTGCTTCCTTCCTTCGACCAATCTCCTCATCACTGCTCTCATGGTCTGCCTATCCATGTTAATTCAGTGTTGCATCCATTTACAGGCCCTTTTGAAGATTACAATGATCGCCTTCTTGATGCAGTGATTGGGGGTATGTTTGGGACATGAGAGGTTACACATGTCCACAGGAATGAGCTGAATATGTAAAACTTCAGGGCCATGTGACATTCAGAGCACACCGATTGGGTGACCACCCAGCCCAATTGGAGGTCACCTCATCTGCCATTATGGAACAAAGATTGTGTGGCCTCTTAGCAGATAGAGCCTTGGTTTCACAGTTCATTTGATAGTCTTCTGGATTGGGTGTTCGGGTCAGGAAGTGAACCTTGAATGCCAACTCAGGGGAAACACTGCTGCCAAGTAAAGCAAAGAGCTACTATCTTCAATAAAAACAACTTTCAGAGCAGCACAGTTTGAGAGATGCAATAGTCCTAACCTCAACTTACTTTATCCCCTCAAGCACTTGCTTATAAATAACATTACATCGTATTGATTCTATTAAAATGCAACCAAGATATTAGGTCTTGAATCAAGCACAGAAGGAAACTAATGTTCTTTACTGCTTCAGGTAAAATGTAATGTTTAAATAATGCAACATTTGGGATTCTCTGGAGCTTTAAATCATGAATGAGGTATTTAAAAATATCAAAGAAATGCCCTGCAGATATTATGTCGACTCAAGGCAAATAAATAATATTCTTTTCGATCATGAATATTTATCAACCACTGTGAAAAACCAAATATATTTCATATGAAATCTGGCTCCTTTCATTGAAGTTTTTTTTTCAGCACTTCAATCAACTATCATAGAAAATAGGAGCAGGAGGAGACCATTCAGCCCATCAAACCCACCTAACTATTCAACATGATCACACTTCTCCTCAATCACAATGCTACACTGCTGCTTTACCCCATTACCCATGACACCTTTAGCAATCTATTTCTTTCTGAAATATCTACAGTGACTTGGCCTCTACAACCATTCGTGGTAAAGAATTCCACTGGCTCACCACCCTCAGAGAGAAGAAATATTTCCTCACCTTGATCTGGATCTTTATTTTGAATCCAAAACCTTTTGCTCTGGGCCCTCCTGGACATAGGAAACATTATCCCTGCACTCAATCTGTCCAGCACTGTCAGAAATGTTAGTGCTTCAATGAGATCCTCTCTCATTCTTTTAAATTCCAGTGAATACTAGCCCAGTCAACACAATCTCTCTTCATACAACGATCCCAGGAGTCGGGCCAGTGAACATTTGCTGCCCTCCCTCTATGGCAAGTATTTCTTTTGTTGGGTAAGGAATTGAATTGACTCAGCTTTATTGTCACATGTACTCAAATGAGTACAGTGAAAAGTTTATACATCACCATTTACAACATCATCTTGGGTACAACTGTACCTTGGTACAATCCCTAGGATTTTTTTCTTTATTCATTTATGGGATGAGGATGTCGCTGGCTAGGCAGTATTTATTGCCCATCCATAATTGCCCAGAGGGCAGTGCAGAGTCAACCACATTGCTGTGGGTCTGGAGTCACATGTAGGCCAGACCAGGTAAGGATGGCAGTTTCCTTCCCTCAAGGATATTAGTGAACCAGGTGGGTTTTTGTGACAATCGATTGTCTAAAATCATAATTCCAGATTTTTTTAAAAATTGAGTTCAAATTCCACCATCTGCCATGGCTGGATTTGAACCCGGGTCCCCAGAACATTATCTGGGTCTCCGGGTTCACAGTCCAGCGATAATACCACCTAAGCTATTACTTCCCCTTTTAAAGAATAGAGAAATGAAGAAAAAAGTTACAATACAGCTATAGACAGTATAATCATAGGTCAGAGAAAAAAACAAGAAGCAAAGTTAAAAAGACAAACATCACAGACTCTCTGCAAAAGCTGTCTGCAGCAGACCAATGCAGGGGGCCTCCAAGTGGTCTGGAGGCTGGCTACCACCACGCTCCACACTGGCCTGTTATCCTCGCTCCGCACTGGACTGGTATTCCTGCTCCGCACTCGGCTGGTATCCCCGCTCCGCACTCGGCTGGTATCCCCGCTCCGCACTCAGCTGGTATCCCCGCTCTGCACTCGGCTGGTATCCCCACTCCGCACTCGGCTTGTATCCCTGCTCCGCACTGGGACATTGCTGCCTCACTCCACATTCAGGCACTGGTTGCTGGCATCCCCACTCCATCTACTGACATCTCTGTCAACCAATGGTCCCCCTTTGGAGGCTGGGGTCAGAGGCCAAGAGAAGACAGGATAAAAAAAGAAAAAGAACAGCTGAAGCAGAGGAGCTCTAGGTGGAGTGTTCTACTCTGTCACCATCTAACCAGGCCCAGGAGACCAAAACTACACATCATATTTCAGATGTGGCCTCAGCAAGATATTGTAAAGCTGCAGTAAGACTCTCTTGCTCCTGCTGTCATACTCTCTTGTAATGAAAGCAACATACCACTTACCTTCCTAACTACTTGTTGCTCCTTCATGCTTGCTTTTGGTGACCAATGTATAAGGGCACCCAGATCCCTCTGTGCATCAACCTTTCCCAATCTGTCACCATTTAAATAATACTCTGCCATTCTGCTTTTCCCATTGAAGTGGCTTCAAATTTAACAGCTTGCTCTTCATCCAAGAGATGTACCTAAACAGTCATTGCCCACTAGGAAAAGAAATGTGCTTTAATTTTTATATTACGAAGCAGTTACACTCAATATAGGACGAATTATTCTAAGAAATCAGGAAATAGATTACATACTGATAGCAACATTTCTTGTCACTTTTTTGATGACATTATTTAGTAAAAATGGGGTGAACGAACGTTGATACTTACCTGGCAAACAACTCTACCATTCTGCCAACAGCACTGGCCCCAGGGTAATAGCTGTACTGTCCACGGTCAAATTCGGACTGAGCTAACATTTCCGACCACTCAATAACGATACAATATTGTTCATCAAAAACGTGCCTCTGACTCTGTTTCACAAATTTCCTTGATTATCTGCTGGACAATATGGTGCTGGATGTTAATATGCTGCTAAATGCTGACTTTAATTTTTAATTCTTTTTTAACCTCTTCCCCAAGAACATCTCTTGTTTACACTTCTACATCAATGCCATTGTTGCTGAAGCACAAACTACTGCCTAATGCATGATCGGGATGATTGATGTGTTAAATATTTGCCTTACTGAGTGTTACCTGCCTCTTATCAGTGTGAAACCTAAACGTTCTCTAGGGGCTTGCTGCAGATGAGAACAGACTGCTTCATTACGTGAAAAGCCACAAAGGAGACTGAATAATGAACATTGTGCAATCATCAGTGAGCTTCTCCATTTCTCTCTTGGTCATGAAGCAGCAAAATGATTGGTGTTTGGGTAGCAGTGGTAGTGTCCTATCGCCCAGCCAGGAGACCTAGATTCAAGTCCCACCTGCTCCAGGGTAGTTTAATAACCTCTCTGAACAGGTTCATTAAAAAAAATGCCAACCCTGAGGAATTCTGCTTTCTTGCATTGCAGTGGTAGTGTCCCTACCTCTAAGCCAGGATGTCCATGTTCGAGTCTCACCTGCTCCAGAAGTGTGTCATAACATCTCTGAGCAGTTTGATTTGCTCTTGTGGTGCAGTGGCAGTGTCCTTTCCTTTGAGACAGAAGGCCCGGATTCATGTCCAACTGCTCCAGAGGCATGAAATAACATCTCTGAACAGGTTACTTAGACCTTGAGGGATTCATGCCATGATGTCCTGGATCCACGATGATTGGCCTCAACAACCACAGCCTTTGTGGTATGTATGACTCCATTTGGTGACCAGTTCCTGTTGACTCCAGTTTTGCTAAGGCTTCTTAATTCTGCCTTGACTTTTAGAACAATCAGTTTCACCTTCACACTGGAATTCAATTCTTGTGTCCATGTTTGGGCCAAGTCTGTAATGATGTATGGTGCTGACTGGTCCTGGTTGTTACACAATTGAACAAGCAAATTATTCCTGACAGCTCTGTTGACTTGGAACAACAATGACTAGATTTGATTTGCCCTGCCTTTCGTGGATACAATATACTGAGGGAAATATTGCACTGGTACCAGTATTGTGGCAGTACTGGAACAGCTTGGCTAGAGATTTGGCTAGGTTGTTCCGGTTCTAGAGTCATACAAGTTAGGAACAGACCCTTTGGCCCACCATGTAGTTCTGAAGCATATGTATTCAGTATTACAACAATAATGGTGTTGTGTCTCACAGCCTTTACTGTGCCCAGTCTGCTGAGTCTTTTTCTTTTGATATTGCATCAAACGAATCAAATTGCATGAACTATCATGGTCCATTCTCAGGAGAACAATAGATTATTAGTTGACTTAGTACTCCTGACCGAAGATGTTGTAAACACTAGTACTGACTTTTGCAATATTTTCCAGATTCCTCTTTCATTCAGGATGTAGATATTCTTGGAGTTGCCTCTTCCTGTTATGTACCTAATAGCCCACTACAGTTCGCTACGAGAATCACCAGGAATTTGAAGCTTTGATCCTACCTATTTCTTTTGGGATCTTTAATCTCTGCTTCTTCATTCTAGCATGTTAGTAATCCAGTGTTTTAGCTTCCGTAGGTTGACACATAACTGTTAGGCTTGTCCTGTTGCTGTGCTTGGCATGCACTCCCACACTCCAGGGCTGTTAATGACAACCTGAGGAATATGCCAAATGATGAGGTTAGATTGTGATCGATTATGTCACTGCTGATGGCCCATGACATCACAAGGAATTTGAACTGTTGGGTCTAATCCAAATCTGATAAAGATGGACTGATGATAATGTGATAAGCAATCTCTATATATTGGTCTCTCACCACTTGCCGCAGCCCAGTCTGGCAAGGGAGGGTGGCTGGTTGGAATCATTAGCAGCTTTCTTAGCCCATGTTTGATCTAATGTCAAGAGACTTCATGGCTCAGAGCCAATGTTGAGGACTCCCAGCACCATTACATCCAGTCTGTGCTCCAACAGCACAAAATATATTCAGGGATAGTGATGGAGGGTCTCGGATATTGTCTGTAAGGTATGATTTGTTGAGTATACCTATCTCACACTGCTTTTTGAACAGCATGTAGGTCAGTTCTCCCAATTTGGCGTAAGTCTGGCGATTGTAATGTGAAAGACACATACTGTTGATTAGGCAGAAGGCGCAAATACCATTTAATGCCTCAGTCAGTGTGTTGTTGTGTTTTATCCTTGTTTGAATTTTCCACAGCACTGACCTAGAATCATAGAGATGTACATCACAGAAACAGTCCAACTCATCCATGCTGACCAGATATCTTAAATTAATGAAATGATTGAAGTGGAGATAAGCAAGATAGTTGTGAAAGGGACCATATGATAGGCCAATACCACTCCTAAATATAGTTCCCTACGCATGTGATATATTTTACAAGGATAGGTTGAAAGATATTGGAAGATCTGGATAAACAGAAGTTCTTCCACATGTGGATACATATTTTCTTGAAGGTTCTAGTGCAGGTAGATATAGGCATCAAGGAAGAGCAGCATCATTTTGGTTTTATATATCAGGGTGTAGAGTACAAGAGCAAAGAAGCAAGGCTAACAGGAAATTTAATCATGATAAAGGTAAATCATATGCTGTAATAGATCACTGATAGTGTACAGACACAGGTGCCACTAGAGATGGGAGAGCATGTATCATTGATTCCATAGGATGATGATGCCAAGAACTGTAACTATTATTAGGAGATCCGGGAGATACTGAAAGAGACATTTCCATAGTAGTGAGATAAAGCTAAAAGTAAAGCTCAAATTCAATAAAAGTTTTGAAAATAATAAATCTGTTTTCCAAACAAAAACTATTCAAAATTGTTAGGAAGAGGTGAGGTTTTTTTATACATATGGAGAATACCTTCACTGAATGCTTTCAAAATAAAGAGCAGTTTGATATGGGGGAAATCAATGAACTTTAAAAGCAAGGCTAAGAAATATCTTGAAGGAAATTTTCCATATTGCAGCAGTGTTAATTGGGCCGATACACAATCTCCAAGTTGGTCCAGGTTGTGTCTTCAGATATGATGGGTGGAATCTTATAGGGGCATGAATGAAATGGGATGAGATTTGTGGCAAAAGCATGTAAGAAGTCTGATAATGTCTATCTTGATATTGCGAATAACTCACAACTTTTTTGCATCTGAAACCAATTCAGGGGCTTCAACACAGTCAGTCAACCACTTGGGTGGATCAGAGACAGGATGCTGTCTACATTAGGGGTGGCACACCAAATGCCAGCTTGCTCACCACCCTGCTTGAATCTTTCTGCCCTATTGTGGGCTATTTTCCTCCTAGTCTGAGGGAGAGGCTGGTATTAAGGAAGACGACCGTGGCTGACACCACTGTTAGTTTTGTTGGATGTTGGGAGGTGTCCTGTAAAAGAGGATAGGCAGCACAGAGTGCATGCACAGTTAGTAATGTCAGGGGTTGGGGTGGGTCACAGCAAATGAGAGAAGGTGTTGCAAGTAATAGTGAGAGACATAGAGCATGCACATTGGTGGCAGATGGGTGCACTAACAGAAATAAAGTAAGTAGTGTCAGAGAGAAATTGGTGGCACTTGTACTGGTGGAAGAGAGAAGATCATTAATGTTTTTTGCACATTGCTGACCACTGCTCAAGGCACTGACCTAGAATCATAGAGATGTACGGCATAGAAACAGCCCCTTCGGTCCAACTAGTCCATGCCGACCAGATGTCTTAAATTAATCTAGTCCCATTTGTCAGCATTTGGCTCATATCCTTCTAAACTCTTCCTATTCATTACCCATCCAGATGCCTTTTAAATGTTGTCATTGTATCAGCCTCCACCATTTCCTCTGGCAGCTTATTCTAAACCTGCACCACCCTCTGTGAGAAAAAAGTTGCCCCTCAGGTCCCTTTTAAATCTTTCCCCTCTCACCTTCAACCCATGCCCTCTAGTTTGGACTGCCCTACCCTGGAGAAAAGACCATGACTATTCACCCTATCCATGCCCCTCATGAATTCATAAACCTCTGTAAGGTCACTCCTCAGCTTCCAACGCTCCAGGGAAAATAATCCCAGTCTACTCAGCCTCTCCCTATAGCACAAACCCTCGAACCCTGGCAACTGTGTGGTAATCTTGGGTGAGGGTGGTCTTCCTCCACTGGTCCTGAGGGAAGAGGATGTACTGCCTATGTATCACTCAGTCCAGCAGGACGTCCAGGCCCCGCAAAGAAGGATGCTGCATTTCTCTTGTCTGTCATGTCTGGAGCAAAGATCAGGAACTGTGCAGGTTGGCTCAGGACTGGCGGAGTTTGTCTGGGTGTAAAATGGCCTTCTGAAGATGGCACCAGTGCCAAGATGCTGGCCAATTCTGGAATATCCAGGCAGTTATGAGTTGTTCCTCAGAAATTAGATTCATCTCAGAGCTACAGCCAATCAGAAGCTGATAGTTCTCCAGAATGTTACAATTGAAATCTATGCTGAGTCAGATTTGGTAAGCATCAGGGAGTCTTGCTGGGTCCTATTGGCTATAAGGAGTAATTGGACAAAGCATTATCTATGAGAGGTTGGACAAATTTGGACTACTTAGGTGTTTAAAAAAAGGTGTTAAAATCTAATCCCAGTACAACCTCATGAAGCTGCCCACAATCTACAAGGCACAATTCAGGAGTGTGATGGAATATTTCCACTTGTCTGGCTGAATGCATCTCCAATAACACCTAAGAAGCTTGGCACCATCCACGACAAAGCAACCAACTTGATTGGCACCACTTCCACCACTTAGTAGCAGCAGTGTCTAATATGTACAAGATGCTCTGCAGAAATTCACCTAAGTATTCTTGGATAGCACTTTCCAAACCCATAACCATTTCCCTCTAGAAGGACAAAGAAAGCAGATACATAGAAAAGTCATCACCAGCAAGTTCCCCTCTTTGTTACTAACTTTCCTAACTTAGAAATATATTGCCATTCCTTCAGTGTTGCCAGGTCAATATCCTGGAATTCCCTCCCTAACAGCATTATGGGTTTACCTACAGCACAACATGAATGGCAGTGTTTCAAGAAGGCAGCTCACCATCCCATTCTCAAGGGTAACAAGGGGCAGTCAGTCAACAATGCCCCCTTTTCATGAGAGAATTTAAAAAATTGTGAGATAAGTAAAAGTAGTCTCACCCAAAATTAAGATTTACAAAAGGCATTAAAACACCATCCTGTTTTTTTTGTATCTTTATTGATAAACTTCACACCTTGTTCGTGAAAGAGTTATCCAGCTTAGAAAACAATGCAATCAGACATGGGAACACACAAATGGACTACATTTCAATGAGTTGTATTGTCAGAGCAGCAGAGGGAAAGATGAATTTGCAACTGGAATTAGAGAATACTTACTCCCTCCTTCACCTCTCTCAGTCTTTTTCATAGGAGACAACAATAGATCGATGATAAAGCAAGGGGGAGAAATACCTGCTCACTGAGAACTCAAAGATATCTACAATGATTACAACTGTTGAGGTTACAAGATATTAATTAACTAACCATGATCTCGAGTTTAAAGCTAACACAGCAACAACACTCTAAGGACATTTAAACCACATATTCATTTATCTTCCTTCTTGTACTGGGTACTCTCCCCTTTCTAAACTTAGTTCTCATGTTGGTGGGTATGTATGATTGATATCACAACTTTATTATTTTTGTTGCTGTTAGGAAGTAATAAATTCATTCTTTCTTTCACTCAAGAAAATTCACTCCTTCATTGAATCTGATGAAATAGTACATCACAAAAAGTTTGTTTGCAGGTGCAGCAGGTGGAATATTGTCCTTCATTGCTAGAGAAGTGGAGTTGAAAAACAGGGAGGTTATGCTACGACCATATAAGGTGCTGGTGAGGCCACACCTGGAGTACTGTATGCAGTTTTGGTCTCCTTACTTGAGAAAGGGTGTACTGATAGAGTACAGAGGAGGTTCACTAGGTTGATTCTGGAATGTTGTCCTATGAGGAGAAATTGAGTAGACTGGGACTATACTCATTGGAATTTAGAAGAATGAGGGGGGACCTTATAGAAATATATAAAATTATGAAGGGAAGATATAAGATAGAAGCATTGAGGTTGTTTCCACTGGCAGATGAAACTACAACTAGGGGGCCTAGCCTCAAAATAAGAAGGGCTAGATTTTGGACTGAGCAGAGGAGGAACTTCTTCACTCAAAAGGTTGTGAGTTTGTGGAATTCTCCACCCAGTAAAGCACTTGACGCTGCCTCGTTGAATGTTTTTAAGGCACAGATAGATTTTTGAACAGTAAAGGAATTAATAGTTACTGTGATTGGGTAAGTAAGTGAAGCTGAATCTATGAAAAGATCAGTCATGATCTTATTGAATAGTAGAGCAGGCTTAACAGGCCAAATGACCTAGTCCTGCTCCTATTTCTTATATTCTTATGTTCTTATTTATATTGGGGCGAGATATACAAAGGAATTTAAAATCTTTTGTCTTTAACCAAAGGGTTGAAAAAGAGGGGACCTGATACATCCCTCCACACCTGATGGTAACAGTGTGGCAATGAATACTCCTTCTGTCATTGTCTTTTTCTCTCCAAAGGAGAAGCATCTTAGAACAAAATGAAAGAGATAATTATGTGGGAAGACAGGGCTACCATGGTAATGTTTAATGATCCAAGGGCCAGGGACAACAGAAGCTGGTGGAATTTAAATTTGAATAATAAACTTACAGAAATCATGTGCCAATAATGGTGAACATGAAACTATTACTGGTTGTCATAAAAACTCATCTGGTTCACTCCTGTCCTTTAAGAATAGTTCCCCTGACCTGCTCCAGATGCACAACAAAGTCGTTAACGCTTAGCCACCTTCTGGAATGGCCTAGTACGCCACTCATTTACCATTGGGTGGAGCAATAAATAATGGATTTGCCACTGACATCCAGATCCCATCAAAAACAGGAAAAGAAATATGGTTCCTGATGCCAGATTATGATCTGCAATTACTTGTTGTTTGTACAAGGCCAAATGCAGATTTATAGAATACTTATAAAGTGGGAATAAGTAGCAGAATAAGCATTTCAGCCACACATTTGTTTTTCCACAAAGAAAGGTTTCTGTTCTGGCTCCTCTCCAATTTGACATTTCTCTAGAACTTGCGAAAGAAACTGAAGAGTGTGAAGTTCAGATCTGTTGTGTTGCTGGCAATGCAACTGCGAAGACCAAATGACTCAGCACCTTGAGAATTGAGAGCCACGTGCGCTGGAAGCAACTGAACTGCTTCAATCAAGTCACGCAGCACTTACAGCTGACGCGAAGCCCATTTTCCAAATTTGGACCGCCCAGGCTCTTCTGTCAAATCCACAAGCCACTTATCGATGATCACGCATTCAACTTCGAGAGGAGCCTAATGTTGGGATTATTTCAAGGAAATGAAACCTAACTCATATGAAAGGTTATCTGCTGCTGCAAAAAGAACTGGAATTATTGTGGGCTTTTGTTGGAGGGGTTGTCACATCCACACAGGGATGACAGCAAAGTGGGTAATCTGTCCACTGAAAGGCCACAGCAGGTACTGCGAATGCAGAGTCTATTGCACAGGGAAATGAAGAATAGACTGCAGAGAGGGACTTTCTGAACATCGTTGTCTTCCATGTGTGGGAAATGCGAAGTTGTTCATTTTGGAAGTGAGAACAAAAGAATAGCGTATTATTTAAAAGTAGAAAAGCTGGAACACAAAGGGACATTGGGGTACCTGTGCATGAAATACAGAAAGCTAACACATAGAAGCTGTAGGTAATCAGGAAGGCTAATGGAATGCTGCCCTTATTTCAGGAGAGTTGGAATATAAAGGTAGGAAAATGCTACTGCAACTGTACAAGGTGCTGGTAAGACCACATCTGAAATACTGTGAGCAGTTCTGGTCCCCTTATTTAAAGAAAGATATTGTTTCATTGGAGGCAGTTCAGAGGTTCACGAGGATGATTGCCAGTATGGAGGAATTGTCTTATGAGCAAAGATTAAACAGTGTTGAATTCAACTTACTGGAGTTTTGGAGAATGCGAGGTGGTCTCATTGAAACATATAGGATTCTTAAGGAGTTGACAGTGTAAATACTGAGAGGATGTTTCACCTCATGGAAGGGTCAAGGACCAGAAGGCATAGTCTCAGAATAAAGGGGCACCAAATTAAAGCTGAGATAAGGAGAGATTTTGTCTCTCAGAGGGTTGTGAGTCTTTCAAATTCCTTGCAACAGAGCTGTGGGATGAAGTCCCTGTGTATATTTAAGGCTGAAACAGGTAGATTCTTGATCAGTCAGGGAATCAAGTGTTAAGGGGAAAAGGCAGGAAAGTGGACTATGGAATGTCAGATCATGATCCTATTGGATGGTGGAGCAGGCTCAATGGGCCGAACAGCCCACTCCTGTTCCTTGTGGTCTTATATTCTAATCTTGCAGTGAGCCTGTTCCATCATCTCTCACAGTGGCAGGAGTTGCATGTGTCTGTCAGAATGCTCCAGTATACCACCGTTCTGAGGTTCACATCTGAGACCCCTGTCACAGAAAACATCAGTGACTGCATCTTCTAGTGAGTGAGTACATGAACCTTACGTTACACCCTGGCCTGCCTGTAACAATGCCCGGTGTCTCATCATATGCTGATCCCAATGCTTTGCTAGTCATTGTACTAAAATATGTAGATATGTGCTTATCTCCACATCATCCAGAAAGGCAGCATCACAGGGTCAAACTGGTGTGATTCTGTTCACTGCTCACTGGCGAGATTCCAATCTCATCTTTAAAACTTTGGGTGGAAAATCTGGTCCTTTTTCTCACTGTTGTGAATCTCATTTGACAAACCTTACTTTATTTTACCAACTGACTCTCCATTATCCACATCATTCAGGAGCTTCTGCTCAATGCGTTTGACTGATGCATTACTATCGTTGAATAGCCATGATGTGGAGGTGTTGCTGTTGGACTGGGGTGGACAAAGTCAGAAGTCACATGACACCAGGTTATAGTCCAACAGGTTTATTTTATTAGTCACACTTCACCAGACGAAGGGGCTATGCTCCGAAAGCTTGTGATTTCAAATAAACCTGTTGGACTATGATCTGATGCCGTGTGACTTCTGGCATAGTTGAATGGCTGGAGAGGTATGGCATCTGTGAGAGATAGGTTTCAGATTGGCTGTTTTGGTGGGTGTGCAGAGATAAGGTGGAGTAGGTGGATGCGACGCAAGAGGCCTGAGTGCCAGGGACTGAGGCAGGATGAGTGATGGGAATGTGTTACATTGAACAACATGCAAGATTGGTGGTGTGGTGGGCACATCAATGGATGCAAAGATGCATTCTTTAACATTGACCGCATAAGCGGACTTATTCAACGTCATGTGACATTGGTGTCAGAGTCTCACTGTCAGATGTCAACTGATTGTCTGCTTCCACCAGCTTCTGACAATGGTCCATCAGTGCCTCCAGCCACCCCATATAACTATGGTGCCTTTCCTCCTGGTGACTGGATTTGTAATCTTGGTGCTCACTCTCTGACCTGGTAGTTAACTTTCCTTGTTTAGAATTGCAGTCAAAATATTTACCTGGAACCTTTTATAATTTAATGCAATGTTCTTTGAAAGAGGAAGATGCTGCATTTAAGAGTAGATGGCTGGCTCAACCTCTTCTGATGAATACCTGATGCTAGGTCCTGACTGAAATCTGAAGCAGCCAGCAGCAAAACTGATATGTGGTCCTATAGTGCAAATGGATGGCAGCACCAAATTTGCATGCCTCCTTCATTCACCAGAACCAATTCAGACAGGTCACAAATCATGAGCCCTGTGCCCAAATAATGCCATAAAAACCTTTAGCCCTTCCCTCAAAAGACGAACCAGTAACCTCATTGATCCTGCAAACTATTGTCCCACCTCCAACTCTCTTTTCTCTCCAAAGTCCTTGAATGTGTTGTTGCCTGCTAAACCTACAGCCCTCATTCCGAGAATTTATGATTACATTTTTCTACTCATATTTTCAGTCCACTCCAGTGAAATAACTCTTATGAAAGTTACCTCTGATTAATGCAGAGGCAAAGTATTCTCCTTGTCCTTTTTGAATTGTTTGCAGCCTTTCACAAAATTGACTATTACCTCTTTCAATGCCTTTCCATCGTCTTCCAGTTGCCAGTGTATCACCTGCAAAGGTTTATCTTCCCAGTCTTGTGCCATTACCTCTGCTGTTCCCCAAAGAATTAACCTTACCCTCCTGCTATTTCTCAGTGACCTGGTTCTCATGGGTGACATCATCCTAAGACAGTGTTTGTTTCCACATGTACAATGGTGACACCTAGCTCTAAATCACCATCATTTTTCCCAAATCATTCACTATTGCAAAATCATCAGGCTGCTTATTGACATTCAATACATTTCTTCCAGTTAAGTATTGGGAAGGCATTGCTTTTGGGCCCAATACAAATCCCATTCCTGAGCTGTCAACTCAGTCTCTATCCCTGGCAATTATCTGAGGATGAAACAGATTGTTGGTAAATTTGGTTTGAAACTTGAAGGTGGAATGAGATTCTGACAACAATTCCATATCATCACCATGGCCATCTGTTTCTTTCTCTGTAATTTACCCAACTGGGACCAGTGCCACGGTGAACTGTACAACCAAGGTCATAGATAGGGCTTTAAACTAATTAGTTTGATGGGGCTGGGGGTGAGTAGGATGTTTGTGGTGGAGGAAGAGGATTCCATTTGGGAGAAGTTCAAAAAATCCAAAAGAAATGACAGAGCAGTGGTGCAGAGCAACATTGACATGATTGATAACCAAAGTGTGACAGGAAATATAAGGAAGAATATGTATAAATATATAGGAAGAAATATAAGCAAAAGAATGCAGTGAAAACTAGAACTAGAATAAACAATAATGATACAAAGTCGAAGTTTAATGCTTTTTTATTTTAATGCACATAGCATTTGTAACAGGATGGGTGAGTTGATGTCACAGAAGAAACAAATGAATATGACTTGAAAGCTATGACAGAGACACAGTTACAGGTTGATCAAGGCTAAGAACTTAATATTCACGGATGGTCATCATTTCAGAAAATTAGGCACAAAAGAAAAGGAGCTGAGGAAGCGTTGTTAATAAGGGAAGGTATCAGTGTGGTGCTGACTAGTGATATGGATGCAATGGACCATGACATGGAATCAGTTCAGGTGGGAACAGGAATAGCAAGAGAAGGGTGGGAGTCACCTATGGTCATCCCCTGCCCCCAAAGAGATACCCCACTGTTAGATAAAATATAATTCGGGAAATAATGGAGGCCTGTAGGAAGGCATTACACTTGTCGTGGGTGATTTTAAGCTGCATACTGACTGGGCAAATTAGACTGGAAATGGTAATATAAATGATGAATTTGTAGAGTACTTCAGAGATTGTTGCTTAGAGCAGTATATTGCACAACCTACCAGGGAACAGGATATTTTTGATCTAGTAATTAGTACTGAGGGAAGATTAATAAGAGATTATAGTTGAGTATCCTCAAGGGTGCAGTGCTCATAACATGATAGAATTTCAAATTCAGTTTGAGGGAGAGAAACTTGGGTCTCAAGCCAGGGTCCTCACCTTACTAAGGGCAATTACACAAGTATGAAAAATGTATTGTCTAGAGTAGGTTGGAAAATTACACTAAGGAGAAGGGCAATAGATAAACAGTGGCAGATATTTATGCAGATAGTTCATAACACTCAGCAAAATCTACTCCAGTCAAAAAGAATGAACCACCCATGGTTAACAAAGGTGATCAAGGAGAGTATCCATTCCAAAATTAGTGCAAAACAAGGTAGTGAAGCTAGTGGTATGTCAGAGGATTAGGAATTGTTAGGAACCAATAGTAGATGACTAGGAATCTAATAAAAGTGGTGAAAATTGTTTATGAAAACAAATTGGCAAGAAATATAAAAGCAAAAAGCAAGAGCTTCTATGCGTATATAAAAAGAAGCAGAGTAGCCAAACAAACTGTGTAGGATGTAATGGGGGAATTGATAACAGGGAACAGTGAAATAGCAGATAACTTAAATTATTATTTAACTACTATTTCTGGGAGATTTTAAATTTCCAGAGGGATTTCATAAAGTGCCACACAAAAGATAATTAGATAAGAAATCATGGTATTGGGAATAATGTATGAGCATGGACTGAGGTTTGGTTAACATGCAGAAGACAGACAGTCTTGATCAATGGGTCTTCAGTAGGCTGGAAGGATAAAATTAGTCTGGTGCTACAAGGAACAGTCTTAGGAGCTCAACTATTTACTCATGCATACTAATGCATTTAAGGAGGGGGAAGAGTGTATTATATCCAAATATAGAACAACAAGTGGTACTTACTTGGCTGACAGGACATGGACACCACAGGAGCAGTCCCAGTCTTCTGTAGCAAAAGCAATTATTCTCTCCTCAGGAGGTGAGGACACAGGTATTGGGAACCTACCCACCAAAATGGTCTCACTCTGCCTTGTTATGGAATGTCTTCTCCATAATGACATAAAGGGGTGAATTCAGTAAATTGCAAGTGGATGGCATCGTTGTTAGAACATGTAGGGAAATGGTGTTGAAGTGTTCTGAGGGACCGAAGGTGGTACCATGGAGTTGATGCAGCGTTAGTGGTTTTTGAGGATACATGGTGATGAGAATGGGTGAGGGAAGGTATTGCATGCAGCAGATGGGATATCAAAGGGTCAGCCTTGGTGTGAGCTAGGTGCAATGATAGAGGTAGCAGAGAATGGCACTTAGTCTAGTGAAACAGAGAAGGTACATTGCAGCACTGCAGCTTTGTCTTCTATACCCTGGAGACAGCAGTGATCCAAGATGGTAATCTCCAACCAGAATAGCATTGTGTAGTGGTAGGGTTTCATTTGACAGAGGACACCTGTTTTATTGTACCTCCTCATTGACCAGGACCTCCAGGTCCCTGTTGCAGAAACATGGTCCTAACTCCCTCTTCTCACCTGGTCTCCTCACAGCCTCCAAAATCAACTAGTGCGGTTTCCAAGTGCCAATGCACAGTGGGCTTTCAAAGATGGTGCCGAAACAAGGGATGCTGGTCTTAGGGTGGATATCTGGTGAGTGGCGAGTCGTTCACAGGGTAAGTTGATGAAGAAGTCAGGCATGAAGTGTGCCAGAGGGGCAGGTTGGCAATTATTGCGGTGAATCTGGCAAGGTACGGCAAGAAAGCCCACTAGGCCTTGTAGCATAAAAAAAATCTGCAAAATGCTCAAAGTAATTTGAACTTCGCCAAAAAAAGGCAAGATTCAGCCAATTGATTATATCATTCTTACCCTTGTTTTCAAATCTTTCCAAAACTTCACTCCTACTTATCTCTGTAATGTCCTTTAACCCCACAACCGCTAAGATATATGCACTATCTACTTTTAGCATATTGAGCATCCCCCAGTGTTAAATGCTTCACCATTGATTCTATGTCCTGCAAGTCCATTTATATAAACCCTTACACCTCTCCAACTTTCTTTTCTTTTAAGATTCTCCTTACCCAGCTCTTTGATGACGCTTTTTCACATCAACCTCTTAGTCTCTATGCGACACAATGTCAAAGTTTGCTTCATATTTCTCTTGTGAAGCAATATGAGACATGTTATCATGTTAAAGGTGCTACATAAGTCCATGTCACTGTTGTTTATTGGTCATTCTGCTTGAAATACTGTCTGCTGATTAATTCTAGTTTAACATGTGCTTTGGCGAACAGAAGCCAACAAGATAAGTATTTCCTGCAAAGCAACGTTATTATGCCTACAAAGCCTACAAACTGCCTCAGCTAACTATTTCCCAATATAACCATAAAAATACATGGTTTGAGCTGCATCAGCAAACATTGAAGCACAATGTCAGCTAACTTGTATACTACCACATCAAACCTTAATCTTCCTGGGAATGAATAGCTTTTAACTGTTCCATTCAGTAAAAGGAAACCACAAATTGTTATGGTATAAATATAAGCATAAAAAATAGCAATAGGAGAATACTTCATGGCTCATCATGTCTGCTCCAAAATTCAGTAATGTCATTATTTGTCATGGGCTTCAGATCCAATTCCTTACTTGTTAGCTACAACTCTTAGCTTTCTGCCGGACCAAAATTCCTCCCTCTCAATCCTTAAATGTATTCAAAGATAGAGCACCCACAGCCCTCTGGGATAAAGAATTTGGCACATTCACAACACTTTGAGGGACCTCAGCTCGGTCTTAACCAATCCAACACCCTATCCTGAACGGTAACTTGCTGCCAAACTTTTAAGGATTGCTGGTTAGGCTGCTTATTGCAAATGTCAATACCGCGATTGAAAAAAATGCATTAAATTTGTCCATAGTTGCAATTTTTTTGTATAGGTTGTATGGAGAGGAGGCAGGCATTGAATAAGAGCACCAATGAAGCTGACGTTTTACATCTTATAAAACTGATGCCTTCAGTTCAAAGTGACTGGGAGTCTCAAAACATATAGGTCAGTATTTGTTAATTGCAGTTTATAATGATTGACAGGTACAGGGTGGTTTCTGCTCAATAGCCCTTACTAAATGCAACAGGATAGAAATATTTACAAAAAGGAGCCACTTTCAAGTGAAGCCATAATACTCCCAACCATCTCTGATTTTCAGACAGCCTTTGGAGATAAAAGAAAGATGAATGGCATTTCGACCATTTTTTGTTTGGGGAATATTCCAAAGAATGGTGTTGAGGAAAGCTGGTTTTTTTTAATTGTCCTCAGAGATTTGCAAGTGACAATATTTCTGAGGCCCCACAACAACATGTGGCAACCTGAAAGCTGGTCTTGTTATGATCCTTTGTGGGAAATGATATTCCGCAAGAATTGGAGGGTTGGGAACAAGTAAAAGCATGATGTATTAAAATTTGAGAGAGGGCATACAACCTAGCTCCACTGCAGCCACTTGGTTTAATGGAAGCCTATTTGGATGCTGGCAAGACACCTATTTGTTGAAGTCAAAAATTTTTTAATGGATTACAGATAGGTAATTGTTGGCATAACTAACATTCTAAAGAGATGTCAATGAGATATGTATTTTTTTTCTTTTAATTTAGCTGTGAATTTACTTTAGCATTACAGGTCCCTGGCGTTGTATAAAACATCTAGCACCAGAAAGTGCTAACGGACATCACACAATAAGCTCCACCCATCAAGAGATAAAGATCTGTTCCTGTGAGGTTAGCACTTTGTGTTGCAAAGTTGGGTGGAGTATTTGTGGATTGGAAGGCAGAACGTTAGTATTTGGTGTTTGTAAAATATTGGTGTTTGTAAAATGTGAGGGGGGGGGGGGGGGGGGAGAGCAGTGTGTGGTCCCTTTAAAAGATTATGTGCTTTTTCCATGCTTAGAGATTTAAACAAAATGTCTGTGGACAGAGGCTTGTGGATTTGCAGGTGCACAGACAGCCCTCAAATTAAAACACTTGTATCAAAAAGCTATACAGTTAGCAGGCCAAGCAGCAGTTTCACTTTGTTATCAAGACAAAGTTTTGATTTTAGCCAATCAATGTGAATCAGGCACGTAGAGACCAAAAACCAATTAAATTTAAATCTGATGGTTTTGACAACATAGAACCAATCCTGTTATAAGAAATTGAGATGTCATCAATGGTATAAAAGGAGAGGGCAGTTGGAAATTCAAGAAAAGTATCTACCAGAGTTAACATCGCTCAGCTCTCAAGAGAGAATCACTAGCTCTCACAGACTTCTCTAAGTTTTAGATAAAGCACTATCTAAATGAAAGGCACAACTAGTTAATATTCCTGATAGATCTTTTGACAGAGAAGGCACAGAGCATTCTGGAAGACACATAATCTGGCTGTAATTTCGAGAGACTAAAGTCTGTGTTTTTTTTTAATTTTATATAAGTGGGACTTGTATTTATTGGAACAGCATGCCATTAGAATCTTCTTTCATTTGGGAATAGTCAGTAGTTACAAGGGGATTATTCAGGGGGTTGTTAATAGTTTAGCTAATTTGTTCATTGTTAGAGACAAGGAGGACTGCAGATGCTGGAAACTTCAGTGAATAAATGTGGAGCTGCAAATGCACAGCATGTCATTCCTGACAAAGGGTTTTGGCGCAAAATATTGCCTTTCCTGCTCGTCGGATGTTGTCAGACTTGCTGCTCTCCCTTGTTCACTATTAGAGTTAGATAAATAAATTGTTATTTGTTGATTGTAAAGCGATTGTCAGAGTCTTGTTTTATTTAACCACTAGAAGTTGCTGAGGAGCAGGTTACACCACTTTTACCACTCCTTTTTAACAGATTATAAGGCAAGGTGCTCCTCTCTGGGTGTTTCAGATTTAGTTATCAGAGGGGTGTCAACTTCTACTTTATAACATTTGCTTTAAATATTCCAGATGTTGTTCTAAGTGTCAAATTCCTTGCAGTTAAACTGTAGTGTGTGCTTACTGTTAAGACTATCTGAAGGTTTCACGAAAGATTATCATGTAACTCAGATGTCATGTACTAAGTAAGACCAGAAGAAAAGGAACAGTGGTAGGCCATTTGACCATTCCATCCTGATCTGCCGTTCAATAGGATCAAAGCTGATCCAACACTCCTCACCTCCACTTCCCACTGTTTCTCCATAACCCCAATTCCCCAACTAATCAAGAATTCATCTACCTCAGTCTTAAATATACAGGTTTGAGATCCATCTAAGTACCATGTAATAAATCTATTCTATTTAATAAGATTGGACCTTTCCTCTGCTGAAGCCTTACTTCAGGCATCATTCCACACTTGGTGTTAGTAGCTTAGACTGGTAACATTAGGAAGGATTGATAGTAGTGAACTTAACCAAGACATCCCAGATGGTTCTGGTGGACATGATCACAACATCTGGTGCACAGGATTCTGGCTACTTTAATCTGTCATTGTCCGAGCTGAATAAAAATTTATGAATCACAGCTGCTAATTCTATTTTTTTTGGCAGGGTGTGCTTATTAGGATTTAGCTTTTTTCAGCTTTGGAGGATTTTGAACTGACAACATCAGATAGGAAGCAGTTGGGTGTGTTTGTCAGTTTATCAGAGGAGAGAGATATTCACTATCCACAGCAATGATGTGGAATGGTCAGATCAGCATTTGCAGACGAGGGAGGTACACAGAGAGAGGTGCACTATGCTATATGTGTCCCTTGCCTTTCAGTCAGTTCACACTTAGGGACTCCGTGTGCTGTGTTCATATTATAACACGACGCTGTCTAGTCATTTACTTGCTGCTTGTCTGAATGCAATCTGCACATATGGAAATCATTCATTTTACTGTAATGTCTGCTGCACAACTTGTAATATGTTTTGCTGTTTTAAGGAAAAAAAAACAAGCAAGTAATTAATCCCTGATCTGAAATTGATCGTTGGAGCATTATCAATTAGCATGACGTGGCAACTGTGGATATTATCATGCTGATGAGGTGCTTGAACCTATGTAAGGAAGTTAATCTACAGGTGAAACAAATGTTTGACAGCAATCATACTAAAGTGCATAAGATGACTCTTGACAACTTTGTTCATTACTGTGATAGGGAGTGTTAGAAACTCTGCTTGCTGGTAAGCAGATAAATCCATAATAAACAAATTCCATTTACCTCAAATTGAGAAAGTCAAGTGATCAGGATGCAAGTTACATCAGTAGCAAAGAAGCAAGGCTGAAGGTATACTAGCAGAGAGTTCACAAAATCCTCGAACTTATATTGGGAGATCCTAACAGAATTAAAATGTTATAACATTGTTTAGAGCTCTGGTTTCAAGATTTGGGTGGGCGATACAGAAAAGCAAGTCAGTAAGTTATACTTAGTAATTAGGAATGAAGGTCAACTCAAATTTAACACATCAGGATTAACAACTGAAGAGTTAAATGGTTAGGGCATCAATTCAGAGTCAGATTAAACTTCAGCATTCATTGACTAGAATTCATGTCATTTAGACAGAAGCTTACAGAATTCACAGACCACTATGTGAACAGATGCAGTGAAAAGGCTCATTGTGTGATTCCTTTTTCTGATGGGAAGTGAGCAAGTTCCATGGAAGTATTCCAAAAAGATTTGATGGATAAGATGAAGACTTGTGGTAAAATCTAAGGAAGAATCGACATAAGTATGAATTAATCTTTGATGGTTGGTGAAGTTTACAAGTGCCCAGTACAAACTCGATGGTCATCGCAGCATCTAAACATAGCAAGACATGTGGAAGTTGTGACCTTCTGCATGCATCAAGGAAATGCCCAGCTTTCAATTAATAGCCATCAGAGAGGACGACTGTGAAATATTATAGGAAATTAACAGAGAGAGAGAGGAGGTACTAGAGGATTTAGCAGCCCTTAAATGTGGATAGCTCCACAGGCCAGATGGGAGGCATCCTAAGCTGTTGAGGGAATCAAGGGAGAAGATATGTGGGGCTTTGGCATTAATTTTCAAATCCTCTCTGGCTACAGGTGAGGTGCCAGAGGTCTAAAGGATTGTTGACATTGTCTCAAAATTTGAAAAAGGGATGAAAGGATAGGCCAAGAAATTACAGGCCAGTCAGTCTAATCTTGGCAGTGGACAAGTTATTTGAAAGAATTCTGAGGGACAGAATATATCTGCACTTGGTAAGACACAGATTAATCAAAGAAAGTCAGCACAGATTTGTTAAGGAAGGTTATGTTTGACAAATTTGATCAAATGTTTTGAGGAGATAACCAGTAGTCATAATGTGGGTAATATATTAATGTGATTTATATAGACTTTAGCAAGGCTTTTGAAAAGGTGCTTTGTTGTAGACTGGTCAAAAAAGTTAAAAAAAACAAAAAACTGCTGATGCTTGAAATCAGAAACAAAAACAGAAATTGCTGGAGAAACTCAGCAAGTTCAGAAGAGGGTCACTAGACCTGAAACATTAATACTGCTTTTTCTCTGCAGATGCTACCAGGCCTGCTGAATTTCTCCAGTATTTTCCCTTTTAGGTCAAAAAAGTAAGAGCCATGAGCTCCAAGGCAAAGTGCACGTTGGATCCAAACTTGGTCAAGAGGCAGGTGATAGTAGAGGAATATTTCTGTGACTGGAAGTCTGTTTTCAATGGGATTTCACAGAGTTCGGTGCTGGAGAGGCACCGCGCTTGTATGGTTCTCAGACCTATATGTGTCAGGCAAGTATTCATAGAGAGAAATACAGCATGGAAGGAAACCCTTCAGTCCAACAAGGCCATGCCAATCATAATCCCAAACTAAACTAGACCGTCTGCAATTCTATATAATTCTAGCATAATAATTTCTCTGATCAATTAGAAATTGGTAATTGGCTTGGGTGTTTTCAGGTGAACAACTAGATGGATGATTTAATCTAGGTCCTGAAATTCTGCTGGCTTCCATGAATTTTCCTCCATTATCCAACATGAGACCATCAGGACTGATTGGCAATGGCTGTTTTAGGTATCCTGCCATTTCCAAGTTGCGAGGCAAATTTCCAAGTTTCAGGTGGAGATCAATAGAATCTCAACAAAACTACTGGGCCCACAAATTGTAACTTTTTGCCAATAACACTTCATTACTTTTCTCCAAGATCCACTCAAACCCTTTTGTGTTCTTGACCCACACCCACTCCCAGTTTGTTTTTCCCACTGAGCTCACAACAACATTTCTAAACTCCACAAGGAAATAATCCTAAGAATAAATGTATCATTGTTCATTTCAATAGGAAATAAGATTATTTTTCCCACTGTAAATATGAAATCTTTAAAATAAACTGGGTCCTTTCTCTTATCATTATTTGACCAAGTTGATTTAATGTTTTTTTGTTTCCATTTCCCTGTTGACCAATGTGGAGAATAAAACTCACCCATTTGAACTAAATTATCTGTCAAAGATTGTAGGAACTGCAGATGTTGGAAAATCTGAGATAACAAGGTGTAGAGCTGGATGAACACAGCAGGCCAAGCAGCATCAGAGGAGCAGGAAGGCTGACGTTTTGGGCCTAGACCCTTCTTCAGAAATGGTGGAGGGGAAGGGGGTTCTGAAATAAATAGGGAGAGAGGGGGAGGTGGATAGAAGATGGATAGAGGAGAAGATAGGTGGAGAGGAGACAGACAGGTCAAAGAGGTGGGGATGTAGCCAGTAAAGGTAAGTGTAGGTGGGGAGTTAGGGAGGAGATAGGCCAGTCCAGGGAGGACGGACAAGTCAAGGGGGCGGGATGAGATTGGTAGGTAGGAGATGGGGGTGGGGCTTGAGGTGGGAGGAGGGGATGGGTGGGAGGAAGGACAGGTTAGGGAGGCGGGGACGAGCTGGGCTGGTTTTGGGATGCGGTAGGGGGAGGGGAGATTTTGAAGCCTCCGGATCCAAAGCATCATCCTCCGACACTTCCGCCATCTGCAATCCGACCCCAACACCAAGGACATTTTTCCCTCCCCACCCTTATCTGCTTTCCGGAGGGACCACTCTCTCCATGACTCCCTTGTCTGCTCCACACTCCCCTCCAGCCCCACCACACCCGGCACTTTTCCCTGCAACCGCAGGAATTGCTACACCTGCCCCCATACCTCCTCCCTCACCCCCATCCCAGGCCCCAAGAAGACTTTCCACATCAAGCAGATGTTCACCTGCACATCTGCCAATGTGGTATACTGCATCCGCTGTACCCGGTGTGGCTTCCTCTACATCGGGGAAACCAAGCGGAGACTCGGGGACCGCTTTGCAGAACACCTACGCTCGGTTCGCAACAAACAACTGCACCTCCCAGTCGCGAACCATTTCAACTCCCCCTCCCATTCCTCAGACGACATGTCCATCCTGGGCCTCCTGCAGTGCCACAACGATGCCACCCGAAGGTTGCAAGAACAGCAACTTATATTCCACTTGGCAACCCTGCAGCCCAATGGTATCAATGTGGATTTCACAAGCTTCAAAATCTCCCCTGCCCCTACCGCATCCCAAAACCAGCCCAGCTCGTTCCTGCCTCCCTAATCTGTCCTTCCTCCCACCTATCCCCTCCTCCCACCTCAAGCCCCACCCCCATCTCCTACCTACTAACCTCATCCCGCCCCTTTGACCTGTCCGTCCTCCCTGGACTGACCTATCTCCTCCCTACCTCCCCACCTTCACTCACCTTTACTGGCTCCATCCCCGCCTCTTTGACCTGTCTGTCTCCTCTCCACCTACCTTCTCCTCTATCCATCTTCTATCCACCTCCCCCTCTCTCCCTATTTATTTCAGAACCCCCTTCCCCTCCCCCATTTCTGAAGAAGGGTCTAGGCCCGAAACATCAGCCTTCCTGCTCCTCTGATGCTGCTTGGCCTGCTGTGTTCATCCAGCTCTACACCTTATTAAATTATCTGTCATATTTTTACATGTACTTGCGTCCAGAAAGCACACTATCATTTGTTTGGTAAACCTAATTCACTGCTGAAGGTCAACCAAAATGATCCTCTCCATTTACTGAAAATTAAGCAGAATATTTGATGCACTCCTGACTGGAGCTGGTTGTTTGCTTTACTTTATTATTTGGATTTTGCTGCTTTTTTGTTAAGTCTGCGTTTCTATTTTTTAATTTGATTTAAAAATGTTACAGATCAAAATATATCCAGGCAATTTGAATACTTATACAATTCACTGATTCTCCATGGGGAATTAAACATGCATGTAATAAAGTAATTATTATGAATATGGGATCTATTTGCAAGTACATATTTCTTTCCTAATTTAATTCCCTCAAGAAATTACAGCACTTCATTTATACATGTTTTGAAATACAACCAGATTTTAAAAATAGAAATCTGAGGAAGCCATATAATAAACAACATCCCATTTAATTCGGAAAGGATGGCTAGAACTCTGTCCATTCACAGCTGCCAGAGAAAATACTGAATCACAAAATTAAGTTCCTGAATTTCTTTCGATTCATTTGTTCAATTAGTTCATCTCACACTCAATTCTAAATGAAAAGCTGGAAGATAATCTAAAATCCATATTTATGTTTATTGCTTTTTGAATTTTACAAAATGTATTTTCTGAGGCCATTCCGATGACGACACATTCCGACACTATTCAATATTCAGCATGAGGCTTTTTGTTTTAATAAAATGGGAACATATTCCAATGATGACACATTCCGACACAGTTCAATATTCAGCATGAGGCTTTTT
>NC_063337.1:97158643-97225004 GCF_021869965.1 Rhincodon typus
ATGATGACACATTCCGACACAGTTCAATATTCAGCATGAGGCTTTTTGCTTTAATAAAATGGGAGCATATACCAGGACCTCAGGTACACATTGATTAGTAACATTGGTATGTGGCTGGTAGGAAGATCACAGTCATTGCCCCAGTAAAATGTTGTTTTTTTTCCTTAAACTGCTGTGAGCGTGTGGTGACGGCACTCCCACAGTGGTGTTGCACAGGGAATTTCAAGATACTGACCCATTAACAACGAAAGAATGTTGATACATTTTCTAGTCCATGTGATTTAAGAGGTGTGCTTGGAGTCAGTTGCATTCCCATGCCGTTGCCATTCTTGTCCTTCTTTTTGTCAAAATCTTGGGGATTCAGGTGGTATCAAAATGACCGGGATTAATTGTGGAAGGGAATCCTGTAGATTGTCTGATACTACAGTCACAGAGTGCCAGTGTTGGCAACAGTGGAGATTGAATCCGATGACAGGGGCACTGATCAAGAGTGGTGTTCTGTCCTGAGAGGTCTGAGCTTCTGATTGCTTCTGCAGGTGCAGCTCTTGCAGGAAAGCAATAGGTATTCCATCCAATTAATACTTGATTCTTTTACATGGTAGCACACTTTGAGGAATCAGGAGATTTTTGTCACATAATACTCAGTCATTGCCCTGCAATCACTTATGCTTTTGGTCACTTAGATATTGCTGGTGGAAAACTCCACAATAGACTGTTGATGGTGATTACTGCCTCAGATTTAAATGTAATCCTGCCACATGAAAGCCTGAGTCTTGAGAAAGCTTGGATCGTATCATTGGTTAGGATAGAATGCTTCATTTTCAGAGGAGCCAAGAATTTGATGATGAAGGAGATTGGTGGAGAAGAATTCTAACAAACTTGTTCGAATTTTTTGAAAATGTGATCAAGTGTGTGGATGAGGGAATTTTCAGTTGATGTAGTTTATGTGGATTTTAGCAAAGCTTTTGACAAGGTCCCATATGGGAGATTGATTGAGAAGGTGAAAGCACATGCAATTGAGGGAAACTCAGTGAGATGGATCAGAAACTTGCTTAGTAATAGGACACAAAGGGTAGTGGAAGAAGGTTGTTTGAGTGACTGAAGGATCCTGTCTAGCGGTGTACCACAAGGATCAGTACTGGGACCCTTATTGTTTGTTATATATGTAAATAGTACAGATGAAAATGTGGGGTGAATGTTAAGCAAAATTGCAGATGACACCAAGATTGGTAGAGTGGCTAATAGCAAAGAAGATGGTTGTAGGTTACAGGGTGATATGCATACATTTGTCAGACGAGCAGATGAGTGGCAGATGGCATTTAACCCTAATAAGTGAGAGGTGATTCACTTTGGAAGAAGAAACAAGATGAGGGAGTATTTAATGAATGGTAGGACACTGGGTAGCTTAGAGGAACAGAGGGATCTTGGGATAATTATTCACAGATCCCTGAAGTCAGCAGAGCACGTGAATAGAATAGTTAAAAAGGCATACAGGACACTTGATTTCATCAGTCATGGCATAGAATATAAGATCAAGGAGATAATGTTGAAGTTGTACAGATCTTTGATCAGGTCACAGCTGGAGTACTGTGTGCAGTTCTGGTCACCTTACTACAGGAAGAATGTGATAGCACTGAAGGTGGTACAGAGGAGGTTTACCAGGATATTACCTGGGATGGAGAAATTGAGCTATAAGGAGAGACTAGACAGGCTTGGATTGTTTTCTTTAGAGCAGCAAAGACTGAGGGAGGGCATGATTGTGGTGTATAAGATTATGTGGAGTGTGGACAGGGTGTATAGAGAGCAGCGGTTTCCCTTGGTTGAGGGGTCAATCATAAGCGAGCATTGTTTTGGGGTAAGGGGCAGGAGATACAGAGGGTATTTGGGAAGAAATTTTCTCACTCAGGGAGTGGTGGGAGTCTGGAATGCACTGTCTGGGAAGGTGGCGGTGAGTGAAAACATTACAATCTTTAACAAATATTTGGATGCATACCTTAAGTATCATAGCATTTAAGGATATTGAACAAGTGCAGAACATTGGGATTAGTGCACTTTTAGTGGTAGTTATGTCAGTGCAGACTTAATGGGCCAAAGGGCCTTTTCTGAGCTGTATGAGTGTATGAATCAATGAGTGGGGGTACGTAGGTGTTTGTGCGGGTGGGGATGAGGAGGAAGGGATGGAAGATTAGTCATTCAAAATTTATGAACCTGGCTCCATCCAGCCATGAAAGTCTCTTGTTTCAGTTGTAATGATGATCATAGCGTGGACATTTAACATGTTCTCAAAAGGTAAGCAGTTATTTAATTCTGCTAATAGGGGTGTATGCCTCAAATGTTAACAGATACAGGCAGGGTTTCCTGGAAATCAAACAGTTGACAGGAAGTGAAGAATGACTGAGTGCCTTTTTAGCTCTTCTTGTCAGCCTGGAAAACATTCGCATTTCCCTCCAAACTCGGCCTCTCAAGCAAACCTCTCCTCCCTGCAATTTAAATTAGCTCTGACCTTCAAACCTTAACTGTACAATCTCCTCCATCAAAAATGATCCCCCCCACCCATGAACTCAAATCTCACCCAATAATATTGTCCTATAAACACTTTCCCTTGTTATTTCTTCCTTGTAACCTCCTCTCTACGATATCATCCGCTTGCTATGATCCTGCAGTGATTTTTTTTTCCCTGTGATGGCTTTCTTATGATTTTGCCTCATGATCTTCACATCACGATCCCCTCCTTCTCCCAACTACTTCTTTGGTGATTTCTTCCTCACAATTTGTTCCTGCTATCATTTCCTCCACTTCCTGTTCTCCAAAATTACTCCTTTATGATTCCTTCCCCTGTGAACTTTGTTTAGTGGAATACCTTTCTTAAGATTCTTCTGAGTTGAGCCTTAAATCCAGCTTGGTTTTTTCCCTGCAATCTTTTCCCTATCATCTCTTGCCACCATTGTTTCCAAGCAAACTCTTCCTTGAGATTTCTTGACCTCCGGTACTTTCTCCATGCAATATCTTTCTCAAATAACTCTTTACCTGTGTATACTTACACATCAACTCTTCCACCTCAAACTCTTTCTCAGTATGGTCCTTTCCCTGTTTTGATTTCTTCCCTCATAATCTCTTGCCTACAAGCTCTTCCCCATATGGTCTCTTGCTCCTATGTTATCTTCTCCTGAAAGCTCTTACCTATGGGCAGCACAGTTACTCAGTGGTTAGTACTGCTGCCTCCCAGTGCCAGGGACCCAGGTTTGATTCGAGCCTCGGGCAAGCATCTGTGTGGAGTTTGTACGTTCTACATGTGTCTATATGGGTTTCTTCCAGGTGCTCTGGTTTCATCTCACAGTTCAAAGATGTGTAGGTTAGGTCGATTAGCATGTTAAATTGCCCAGAGTATCCAGGGATGTGCAGGCTAGGTGGATTAGCTGTGGAAAATGTAGAGATGGGGTGGGTCTGGGTGGGATGCTCTTTGGAGGGTCAGTGTGGACTTGATGGGCTGAATAGCCTGTTTCCACACTGCAGCGGTTCTATGATTCTTTGTTTTCTTATCCACAAATTCTTTCCCACATTATAGCTTTGCTGTAAGCTTTTTCATTACAATTTCCTCCCTGATGAGCTCTTTCCTGAGTGATCGATACACCCCAATTCATTCCACCATAATATCTTTTCCTGTGATCACTTCTTTTATGATCTATTAGAGCCCACCCCTTTCCCCATTCCCACCAATTCTGATCTTGATTCCTTCGCCACTGCTCCATTACTCTGTTCTTTCATTCAACACACTTGCCAGACCCCAATTTACAATAGTCACACCAGCACCACCCATCCCATGTCCCTCATTCTTATTTCCACTGAGCTGATCACACTAACACCATTATTTATTCTCTTGACCATCAAGTTTACCGCTGCCATCATTTCATCCAGGATCTCTTCATCCTGTGATATCCTCTCCACAATCTCTTCCACCTGATCCATCTCCCAAGGATATCATCCCCTGGAATCTCTTCCCCTGGGATTTCATCTCCCCTGCACAGTGTATACCATGTAGCCAAGAGTGAGCCATTGGTTACACACCATTCACAAGTTTGTTAACATCAGTGGAAGGGAAAATCTTCCATGTATACCAGACAGTCAATCTGTCATACCCTCACTGAGCTGAATGTTTTCCCTATTATATCAATGCTTCTCAAGCATTTGTACGCTTATAATTCTAATAGGCATTCATATGCATGCGAGGATGCATATGCTGGTTCCAGTTTATTGAATGCAGCTGTCAGGCATGTAGCTTGAATTCTTTAATGTACAATTTAATGTAAAATACAATATGAAATTAATTGCAAATCACCAAGGAACCAGCGCATATTTAAAGTGACGTTTGCATTTTTTTTCCATCAACAGCAGCTTTGTGAGTTAGGTTTTTTTGTACCTTTCTGCTGATTCTAAGCAAAATGGGTTTATGGATTGCCATTGATGCCCAGGAGACTAAGTGCAGTATCTATTGTTCAGTTCAGATAAATATCTGTGGGTGCGAAGCTACCTTAATATAGTTTTACTGAGCGCAGGAAATGTTCAGAACCATTGGGCTTGAAAAACTTAAAAGTGGCTGGCAGCGTGCAATAAATCTCAAAGGTAACTGGTGTTGAGGAGATCAATAGCTTTTCAGCATAAGAAAATGAAGAACTGTGAAGGATTTAAGCTCCCACACAGATCAAATGACCTCTGATCTCAAAAGATACTGCTGTTAGGCTGTGCTGAGGTGTGGCAGAATACCAGATGAGCAAGCTATAATATTCCGGCTTTAGAGAGATCTAACATGCCTACAACAATATTGAGACTTGATGGGTGTGCTCTCAGACATTTCAAAGTGTTCTGTTTCAAAGTCACATCAACTGTACATATGTCAGATGATTTTGAGTTGTTTTATGCAATATATTCAAGAATAAAATTTTAAAATAGTGGAACTCCTTTCTGTATGGCTCTGGGGCTGTAGGTACACCACATGGACTGCAGCATTCAAAAAGGCAGCTCACCACCTTCTCAAGGGAAATCAGAGATGGGCAATAAATGCTGGCCTTTCCAGTCTCACTACCATCTTGAGAAAGAATAAATAAAAAAAACAGCTAAATGGCCAATACTTAACTTATAAATCACTTTAGAAAGAACATTACAGGCAGTAAACCAAATAGCATTGAGGTGCATAGAAGACTTAGACAACTGGTTACATCACGTAATCATTGAAAATACTACATTGTTCCTGTAGGGTTTATTTGGAAATAAATTAATCATGTATTAGTCGTACTTTAGGAAGCATGGAGAGAATTCCAGCTGACAGCCATTGTGTCAATAGCATTGGTAATTGGTTTACCTTATGTAAAGCGTCACCTTTCATTGTTCTGGTTTGACAGCCATATTTCCATTTGCAGCATATGACTTTCAGTTCTTACAATTAAAACTTCTGACGGCAAATTTAAAATGCGAATGAGGCTCATTCAGCATAATTGCCAAAGTCTTTCTGATGTGCATTAAGAGTCTGGTGAACATGTGTGGCCCCTTTGTATTATTAATTGCTATCTCCTGCTCTAGCAGCTTTTGAACTCTCATTATTCTTCAGAGTGTCTTCATGTGCATTGAGATTACACGTCAACTGCCAGCAAACGTCACCCCAGCAATTCAGTCTAGACATCGCTGCAGATTCAATATTCTCCTACTGTTCTCCATTACTAATCTAAACCATCACCTTCATTCTAACTTTGACTATAAGCATTTACATTACGTCCTCAAATCTCATTTGTACTGAACTCATTTGTCCACTTTCTTCCAACTTTGAGCAACTCAACGAAATCTATTATAGGCCTGCAGCACAATAACAAATCAAATAAGACAATGCCTGAATGTAAAGGCTAACAATTATAAACTCCACTAATGCATGTAAGGTTCCCAATGCTCGAAAAATTACCCTCAGCCTGCAGAATAATGAGTAGGTCTCTCCAGCTTAGCTCCAAAACACCTGGGAGATGCATAGTTTATATTAGTCATTGTGGTGTGTATCTCCATACATGAAGAGATGTCACCTTAAGATTAGTGATAAATCTTCCTCCTCAACCAAGGATTTCACAGGTTGCAATGCACAATGATTTCAGCTGTTCTTTATGTGTGGTGACTGGAATTAGTTGAAATCTCCCACCTATGGTAGTGGGGACCTCAGGAGGAGGTCGGGACAGATTTTCTGAGTTGCAGGCCTACAGTGAAAAGATGAGAGAGAGAGAAAGAGAGAGTGGCACTTGATGAATTGCTCCAACTGACTTAGAGTCATAGATTTACAGAGATATCCAGCACAGAAACAAACCCTTCAGTCCAACTTGTCTATGCCGACCGGATATCCTAAATTAATCCAGCATTTGGCCCATATCCCTCTAAACCTTTCCTATTCATGTACCTATCCAGATGCCATTTAAATGTTGTAATTGTACCAGCCTCCACCACTTCCTCGGGCAGTTCATTCCGTACACTCACTACCCTCTGTGTGAAAAAGTTGCCCCTTAGGTCCCTTTTAAATCTTTCCCCTCTCACCTTAAACTCAAACCCTCTAGTTTTGGACTTGCCCACCCTGGGCAAAAGACATTGACTGTTCACCCTATCCATGCCCCTCATGACTTTATAAACTTCTATAAGGTCACCCCTCGGCCTCCGACACCCCAGGGAAAATAGCCCCAGCCTATTCATCCTCCCCCTATAGCCCAAATTGTTCAAACCTGGCAACATCTTTGTAAATCTTCTCTGAACCCTTTCAAGTTTAACATCATCTTTTCTATAGCTTGATGGACCAAATGATTTCCTTCTCTGTTTTCAGGCAGACCTACCTAAGGACAACCTAAAAGCACAAATGGTGTTTATTTTATTATTTTGTGGGATTTGGGCATTGCTGCTTGGGCCTGCATTTATTGCCCATTCCAAATTGCCGATGAAAATGTGGCAGCATTGCAATACATTTGGTAAAGTTTCACCCACAGTGCTGTTAGGGAGGGAGTTCCAGGAATTTCATTCAGTTACAGTTAAGAAACAACAGGAAAGTTCCAAGGAATGATGATGTATGGTGCTATTCCTTTGTAGCTACTTGTCGTTTGACTATCTTGCTACTTGATAGAGGTCATAGGGTTCATATGTGCTGTCAAAGGAGAATTGATGATTTGCTAAGATACATCTTGTATACGGTACACACTGCTGCCACTGTGTGGCAATGGTGGAAGAAATTAATCCTTAAGATGGTGGATCAGTTGCTTTATCCTGGATAATGTTGATTTTTGAGTGATGTTGTAGCTACACTCATCCAGGAAAATGGAGACTCTTCTGTAATGCTCCTGACTTGTGACTTGTAGATGTTGAAAAGACATTGGGAAGTCAGGAGGTAAGTTTCTTGCTACATAATTCCTAGCCTCGGACTTGCTCATGCAGCCAGTGTAGTTATCTAACGAAATGTCTCAATTCAGTTTCTGGTTAATGGTGATCGCCAGAATGTTGATAATGGAGGATTCAGCAATGGGAATACCACTGAAAGAGAGATGATTTGATTTGCTCTTCACAGAGATGGTAGTGGCCTTACATTTGTGTGGCATTGATATTACTTGCCACTTATCAGGCTCAGTTTAAATATTGTCCAGGTCTTCCTAGACATGCATGCTTCAATACCTGAACAGTTGCAATTGATATTGAACATTGCACAATCTTCAGCAAGCATCCTCACTTCTCACCTTGTGATTAAGGCCTTGACTTAAGCATTAGTTCCATGAATCGTTGTACTGCATCTGTAGCACTTACCATGGTCCAATCCTGGGAATGTAAAATACAGAACATTTTGTTATTGACCACCCAAAGAGCAAGCTGACCATGTCTAAAGCCCCTGGACTGGGATTGGACACTGCTCGTTGACTGATAACAGTCCCCCTTGGTTTGATTGAAGACTACTTCTATCAGCATTTGAGATGGCTGTGGTTTGTTTTGTGCTGGTCACAACAAACTGTCAAATTTAAACAAGTAGCATTATTTATTCACACATTCAAACCAGGCAGTCTTTACAACTTTACACATATGCACTTATACATGCACATACAAAGGACACAGAAGAAATCACATCTATGAATATTGAAACAACAAGCATATAGATATTAATTTACATGAAAGCATCCAGTGAGGGTTTCTTCACTCAGGAATGAAATATGTCCAGGTAGCTGAAGGCAGGGTATGGTGGAACTCCTTTAAAGTTGGAGATGATGCAGCAAGACCATTTGTCTTTGCGGGCAAATACAAGGATCTTCCAGAACTAGGGTTGAAGGAGATTTGGATGTGAGGCGGAATTGAGTAACAGTCTGGAGCCCTGTCTCCTGCTGCTGATGGGCTGAATGTTAAAAGCAGGTTGAGACAAGGTTTCAGAAGTGTATAATTTAAAGATTCTTGAAAAGACCAGAGCAGTTTGATGATGTAATGCTGTCCATAGGTGACTCAGTTTTGTTAACAAGGTATTTCTATGATCGTGGTCAAAACCCATTGCTCACTTTAACAGTTGCCTGGTAGCGGTTAGTGTTTGTGTCTCGATGTGTCTCCTCTTGTTATCAATCCAGAGTTTTCTCTCAATGTCTCTCTGATTTTGCATCACCCATGCAAGTAATAGGTGAGAAATTCCACAACAGGAATTTGTTCAGCTTTGTGCTTGTAATTATAGTTGGATGTTTCCGGATTGTGATCAACTTGTGAATCATTGCAGTCTGCAGTAGCCACTCTAATCCAGCAAAGTCAGTTTTTAAATTGTAGAAGAAAGTTTGTTTCCTTTTAAACAATTTATGATCTCTTTTACATCTTGTGCAGATGGCAACATTATCTATATTGAATAATTTACATTTAAATTTACATCTATAAACTATAGTTAATTTCCTAAGAAATTGACTGCTGTACACCAAATAAACTGAACAAATGGTTTTCTGTAAAGTTTTTTGTGTTATTTTCAGTTGGTTAGATGATTATCAGATGGAGGACTAGAAATCCTAATTAAAACACATTTTTATTTTAAGCCCATTTTCAGCCCTATTTATGAACCTGCCTGATGTTAAGACTCTTAAAAATATCAAGGAGTATTTTTAAAGCAAGAAAATGAAAATAAACAATTACTTTTTGAAAACACCACCCAATTGTGCGGTTTGTGGAAGATTTTAAATTTTTAAGTGAGCAAATGAGTTGAAGTGGAAACTTAAATGATAAATTCACATTAATTTCCCAATTGGTTCCTGAATTGCTCATCGTCCATAAAGTCAAAACTTTATCCTAGTATGCATTAATTATATTTATTCAGACTAATATTATTTGCATTACAGTGTAATTTAATAATATTCAATTTTAATTGACTCAATATTTTGTATTTTGTTGAATATTTTCAATGTTATATTTTATAATGATAATACAATTTTTGTATCAATTAACACAATCTACTTAGATAACAACTGAGCTTCAGTTTAACTCCCTAACTCTCACTGGAAAGAGAACAAATTAATGAATAAATGGAACATTAATCTTCTGAAATATGTCAGAAATGTGTTGCATGTATTGATTTGGTAACAACACAGCCACTAATCATTTCACTGACTGATGTGGAAAACTAAATTACTCCTGTCCCAACACATGTTTACTGCTTGCAGCAAGCATTAATTCCAGGCAGAATTGTAGGGAACATCTGTTAGCTGTTTGGGTATTTTTAAAATGATGACCAAATTGCTATTTTTTTTAATGTGGCTGCTCATGTTTTCCTCAATATCAGGATGGAATATAGCACTCAGGAAGGTAATATGGGGCTGAACTTTCTTACCCCGCCCCCCCCCCCCCCCCCCCCCCCAACTATTCTGGTATTGGAAAGAAACTGAGAATTCCTGCAGGTTTCTGATGTTGGATGGTTAATCTAGAATAGTACATAAATAAGCAGTGGAAATAGAACAATGGGACACAGCTTGAAAGCAGTTGTATACATCTTGAGGATTGATATGTTGACCAACAAAAAGAATGGGCTTACGAGGAGGTGGAGGTGAACCCCTAGAAATCATTTAACAGGCAATTGGGAGTACATATTGGCGGAATATTGAAAATGCATTGATAGGGACTAGTCAGCTTTCTCACCTGTTGTCCTCAATGGATGAATTAAGATCAACCTTCTTCATCAATACCAATCTCAGGGTATGACTAATAATGGGGAAACCACTCTTTCTCAGTGAGGAGCAAGTGGGTGGTATCTTACAAGCACTTTAGACTGAACTCCAAATCTTGCCTTCTCCTGGTAAATTAAAATGTGGCTGACTGGACTTAATACATAGGAATCAGACACTTTTCAAACAAGGCCTACATTTTTAGAAGAGGATGTCAACTATGAAAAAATGTGTTATAGATTGCCACAAGATCAAATTAGAGTTTAACATCTGTATGATATTCAGCACAGAAATGGGCCTCTCAGCTCAACCAAATGAGGCTGATGCTTATACTCCACTTAGGTCTCCTCCCATCTTCTGCCATCTACACGTAACATCTCCTTCAAATGCATTTAGAATATGCAAAGCAACCACACCGCCTAGTAGCAAATTCCACATTGTCACCACTCTCTTTGGGTAAAGCAATTTCTTGTGGATTCCTAATTGATGTTTTGATGATCATATTAATAGTCTCTAGTTATGCTTTTCCCCAAAAGAAGAAGCTTCTTTCTCTACCCACCCTAAGAAAACTCTTTCAAGTTTTAAACAGATTTGCCAGGCCATCCCTCAGAGATCCATGTTTAAATTCTTTGTTGATATGTATGCACACCCATTTCTGAAATCATTTTTGCAAATGATCTGTCCATCCTCGTTGATGATTCCATATTGGAGGGAGACTAGTACTCCCAGGTAGTACTCCAAGTGTGATCTAGTTTGATACAGGTTTAGCATAATTTCACTAATTTTCATACCTATCCCTCAAGAAATAAGTCTAGTATTAGGTTTGCTACTTTCTGGATCTTACTAACCTGCAGCACAAATTTTCAGTGATTTATGTATTTATGGACTGACATCACCTTTTTCTGGATTTTCACATTTCAAATATTAAGAGATTGACATATTCTCCCTGTCAGATTGTATGCATCACATTTATCTGTATTGGATTTCATTTAAGAATGACTATTCGACAAGATTATCCTGTGACCTATTGCAATCCTCCTCAGTATTGACTATACATCCCTCCTCCAATTTGGTGTCATATGCAAATTTAAGAATTGTGAGCAAAATTTTATGGCCTCCTGCCAGCATATTTGTAAGGAGGAGAAAGTACGAAATAATGTAGGTGGCCATCCCTTCCTGTTCATCTCCAACATCTTCCCATATATTACAGGGGTGGGTAAGACATCAAGCCGTCTGTCCATCTTGGTGTCTGTTAAAGTTCTTAAGGGGCCAATTAACTGTCACTTCTTGCCTTCACTGGCCTAATGGAATGGCTAGGATAAGTGGCAGGAAGGTGACCAGACTGGCAAGTATTAAAGAACAAGATGGGAAGGATGGGGGAGGGATTACCTCCCTCCCTTCTATGTTCATTGGGTAAGCCCATCTCTGTCCTCCTCAGAATGTGCCTCCTCTTTGTGCCTTTCCTCCAGCCTCTTAAACCCTTCGTTAGGGTCAGATTGGCTGGCAGCTTTGTAAGATTGGATTTCTTGCCCCCGAGGAGGCAAATGTCTTCATTTTGGATTGCTAGGTCGGTTCCCAGCATATTATCACCGTGGATAAGGCAGACTTAAATTGGAAATACATCCTCCCATATACTCACATCCCTGCAGTTTTGATTCCTCAGTCCAAAACTTCAATGTAAGTTGTGAACAACTGTAGCCCCATACTCGTGCTTGTGGAACACTATTTGCAATCTTTTTCCATTCTGAAGAACAGCTTGCCTTCGTTGTTCAGACCTTTGAGTATAGGAGTTGGGACGTCATGTTGAGGTTGTACAGAATGTTGGTGAAGCCTCTTCTGGAGTACTGTGTCCAGTTCTGGTTGCCTGTTATAGGAAGGGTATTACTAAGCTAGAGATGGTTCAGATAAGATTTACCAGGATATTTCTGGGACTGGAGGGTTTAAGTTATAAGGAGAGGCTGAATAGGCTGAGACTTTTCACTGGAGCATAGGATGTTGAGGAATGGGTTTTCTATAGGTTTATAAAATCATGAGGGATATAGGTAAGGTGAATGGCAAGTGTCTTTTTCCCTCAGATGGGGGATTTAAAGACAAGGGGACACATTTTTAAAGTGAGAGGAGGAAGATTTTAAAAAGATATGAGGACCAATTTTTTTACACAGAGTGGTTCAAGTGTGGAATGATGTAGAGGTGCTGATGTTGGACTGGTGCAGACAGGGTCAAAAATCACACAACACTGGGTTATAGTCCAACAGGTTTATTTGAAAACACAAGCTTTCAGAGTCTTGCTCCTTCTTCAGGTGATAGTGAGAGAGGTGGCATCAGACTCAGATTTAACAAGTAAAAGATCAAAGGGTCATAGAACTGATGCAATTCTATTGAACAAATATAAGATGTCTGTTAAATCTTTAATCAGTTAGGAAGGAAATGCAGTTTTCGATTGATTGATATATAAATCCCAGAATTTGTATCAAGTCACTGCCCTGTGATAACTAAAGGCTTTATCGATATACCAGAGGTGTCATCTCAGGTTAGACAATGCATTTTAGGTATGAGGCCTTGTTCAGAATCTGTCTGTGTTTTAACTTGGAGTCTGACTGGTTTTATTTCCAAAGTAGGAACACTTCAGCGGTCAAGGACATTTGGCCTTGGATCTTCGTGTAGACATCCTCTAAGGTGGACTTTGGGAACACAGCAACGCAGAGTCACCGAGCAGAGGCTGGTAGCCAAGTTTGGTACCCATGAGGACGGCCTTGGGTTCATGTCGCACTACAGGTGACCCCCATTACACTATACACGCTTACACACACACACACACACTCTCACACACTCTCACACACTCTCACACACAAACACTCACATACACAAAAACAAAGTTGCTGGAAAAGCTCAGCAGGTCTGGCAGCATCTGTGGAGGAGAAAACAGAGTTAACGTTTCGGGTTCTGAGGAAGGGTCACCGGACCCAAAATGTTAACTCTGTTTTCTCCTCCACAGATGCTGCCAGACCTGCTGAGCTTTTCCAGCAACTTTGTTTTTGTTCCTGATTTACAGCATCCGCAGTTCTTTTGGATTTTTACTCACATACACACACTGACACAGATTCTCTCCCATACACACCCACTCTCTCTCACTCACACACACACACTCACTCACATACACAAACTGACACAGATTCTCTCCCATATACAGACACTCTCTCTCACTCACACATGCACACATACACACTCTCACACAAACATACTCATAGAGATGCTCTCTCATACACACACACTCTCTCACTCACACACACACGCACACACACACACCCACAATCTCTCACTCTCTCTCTTTCTATCTCTCTCTCTCTCCCCCTCTCTCACACATGCACACATAAGCACGCACACACATACACATATATAAATCTATAGGGTGATTCTGCACTTGTAGATTTGTATTTGCAGATACACTCTATTTTGTTCAAAAAGCATACAATTTGTAGATAGCCAATGGGGCATTTTATAAATTCCTACTTTGGAAATAAAACCAGTCTGACTACAAGTTAAAACACGGACAGATTCTGAACAAGGCCTCACACCTAAAATGCATTGTCTGACCTGAGATGACACCTCTGGTATATTGATAAAACCTTTAGCTATCATCGGGCAGTGACTTGAAAGAAATTCTGGGATTTACATATTAATCAATGGAAACCTGCATTTCCTTCTTAACTGATTAAAGATTTAACAGACATCTTACATTTGTTCAATAGAATTGTATCAGTTCTATGACCCTTTGATCTTTTACTTGTTAAATCTGAGTCTGATGCCACCTCTCTCACTATCACCTAAAGAAGGAGCAAGACTCTGAAAACTTGTGTTTTCAAATAAACCTGTTGGACTATAACAGAGTTGTGTGATTTTGACCATGTGTAGAATGAACTTCCAGAGGAAGAGGCTGATGTGGTTACAGTTACAATGTTTAAAAGATATTTGGATAAGTACATGAATAAGAAATATGGGCCAAGCGCAGGCAGGTGGGACTAATTTAGTTTTGGAATACTGTCGGCATGGATTGGTTGGATCGAATGGTCTGTTTCCATGCTGTGTGACTCTACGACTCTAAGTATTCACTTCCAGTTTCTGCTTTCTCTCTTCAAGTCAACTGGCATTCCTTTCCAGCACTTATCCCCAAACTCCACATTTTCCTATATTTATTAATTGGTCTATTATGCAACACCTTATCGAAGGCCAGACAAACAACATCTACTAATTTACCATTGTCTGCTCCCTCTGTAATCACTTCAATACATTTTATAAGGTTACTTTTGAATCCATACTGGCTACTCACTATTCATTTCATAGATATTCTTCTGGAGTACAAGGGCAACATGCGAACACATGATGGAGACAAAAATAAAAATAAGAAGTCAATGTTGAAAATCCTAATGAGAAAGAATTTGTCAGTTGTATTAACCTTGTTCACAATTCAGAGAGAAAATGATGCATATTTCAAGGGTTAACCTGCATTACAGTATTAACATTGCCAGTATGGCTCAGTTACCTTTGCTCTACTTTAAAGGCTTGAGGGTTCAGAACACTGTTTACAGGGTTTCTAATACTAAAACACAAATTTTTTTATTAGTTTTATTATTTTGATCTCAATACACTCTTAGCTCTTTGTCTATACTGAGCAGCCTTTCATTCAGAATCCTAACTCTCAACTTTTCTCAGACCACTTTCATCTTCCAATTAGCACACACAGAGAGAATGACAGCTTTGCAGATTGACATCTTTATGAATATGTATCAATATAGGCAGAGTGACCTGGGGGCTCTGACCTGCATAGGCACCATACAGTCCATCAGTTCACAGCCATTCACCTCAGTGGGTAATATGTCTGGAGTTGGTTTGGGCGTCACAATCTGGTGGACATAGTATTGACATGGGTCAGTAGCAACAGGAGGAAGAAATGGCCAAGCTCTATGAAACCTGTCAGCATACAGACCTTTGCTGGGTCCGTTAAAGATAATGAGCCTCTGGACTTGGCCGTTAATGAGTTGATGGAGATAAAGAGGCAAGTGGGAAAACATCTGGCAGAGGCTCATGTGTAGACTGGGGTGAAGGGCAAAGAAGACAGCCCAAATTCTGTCTTCTGTCATAGCTCCAGCATGCAACGACATGACTGTCTCCACCATGGAGAGCCAAGTTCAGCCCAACCATCAGTATGTACTGGGACTGTCACTCCATCACTTGTTGCAATGGACGCAGATATTCGTTAGCTTGTTGGGAGAGGGCTGAGGGTCATGATCTCCTTCCAGGTGCTCCATTTCCTTGAGCACCAGTGAGAGGCCATTGTGCACCACAAGGAGGAAGAATGAGAGACACAAATGGCCTGTTAGGACATTCCAGAAGTGCTCTTTCACAACACTTCTCCTCTAAAAGATAGGTTGTGCAATGGGTTTCCATGAGTATATTTTACTCATGTCCCATTTAGGTTGCACCCCTGTTTTCGTCCATTTAAATTCATGCCCCTTTGAAGTTCACTGCTCAAGTTTATTTCACCGAGTCTGTGTCACTGCCTCAATTGAATCCATTAGCCTGCTCAATCAATCTTCACTCTTAACACTGGAACAACTTTATTGCAACAAGCCTCATGGACTATGAATGTGCTTCCAATGAGCTGCTGAACATCAAGACCCTTCAATCCTCACATTGGAAGTATCTGCATAATGCCACAAGACATGTTTCCGAAGGAGCTAAGTAATGGATTAATGATTTACAAATGCAGTTAGGAAGAAGCAATGTCAACACAGTGTGGAGCTGGAGGAACACAGCAGGCCAGGCAGCATCAGAGGGGCAGGAAAGTCAATGTTTCACCTTTACACCCTTCGTCAGGACTGGGTAGGAGGAAGGAGCTGGGAAATAAATAGATGGAGGAGGGGTGGGGCTGGGGGAAGGGAGGTGGGATGGTGATAGGTGGATGCAGGTAGAGGGTAGTGGGGATTGGGAAGGGTGGGGCAGATAGATGGGAAAGAAGATGGGCAGGTAATGTCAGGTCAAGGAGGTGGGGATGAGAAGGAGGTTTGAACATGGGATGAGGCCAGGGATGGGGAAATGTTGAAACTGGTGAATTCTGTGTTGAGGCCATTGGGCTGTAAGCTTCTGAGATGGAATATGAGATGTTGTTCCTCCAGTTTGTGTGTGGGATCATTGTGACACTGGAGGATGCCCAGGATGGACATGTCACCCAGGGAGTGGGTGGGGAAGTTAAAATGGTTGGTGACCAGAAGGTATTGTTGATTATAGCGTAAAGATCGCAGATGCTCTACGAAATGGTCACCGAATCTACGCTTGGTCTCACCGATGTCGAGGAGGCCACATTGTGAGCAGCGGATATGGTAGGTTGGAGGAAGAACAGGTGAATCCCTGTTGGATTTGGAAAGTTTGTCTGGGACCTTGGATGGAGGTAAGAGGGGAGGTGTAGCACCTCCTGCAGTTGCAGGGAAAGGTGCCGGGGTGGTGCGGCTAGTGGGGAGTGTGGAGCGGATGAGGGAGTCGCAGAGAGAGCGGTCCCTAAGAAAGGCAGATGGGGGTGAGGAGGGAACTATCTCTTTGGTGGTGGGGTCGGAGTGTAGGTGGCGGAATTGGTGGACAATGATGCGCTGGATGCAGAGATTGGTGGGGGGACATGTGAGGACCAGGGGGACTCTGTCTTTATTTTTATTGGGCAAGGGGTTTTGAGGGCAAAAGTGAGGAAAATGCAAGTGATATGGTTGAGGGTATTATGGATCGAAGGAGGGGTTTGGGGAGTTGTGGTCCTTGAAATAGGAGGACATCTGAGATGTCCAGGTGTGGAATACTCAATCTTGGGAGCAAATCAGTGGAGGCAGTGGAATTGGGAATAAGGGATTGCATTCTTGCAGAGGGTGGGTGAGAGGAGGTGTAGTCTAGGTAGCTGTGAGAGTCGGTGGGCTTGAAATAGATGTCAGTGCTGAGACGGATACCAGAGATGGAGACTGAGAGGTCCAGAAAGGGGAGGGAGGTAACAGAGATGGTCCAGGTGAATTTAAGGTTGGGGTGAAAGGTGTAAGTAAAATTGACGAACTGTTCAAGCTCCTCATAGGAACACGAGGCAATGCCGATACAGTCATCAATGTAATGGAGGAAGAGGTGGGATATAGTGCCAGTGTAACAATGGATGGGGTACTGTTCCATGTATCCTACAAAGAGGCAGGCATAGCTCAGACCCATATGGGTGCCCATAGCCATTCCTTTAGTTCGTAGGAAGTGGGAGGAGTTAAAGGAAAAGTTGTTGAGGGTAAGGACAAGCTCTGTTAAGCGGATGAGGGTGTTGGTGGAGGGGGACTGGTTGGGCCTGCGGGAGAGGAAGAAGCGGAGGGCTTTTAGGCCATCTGCATGAGGGATTCAGGTGCACAGGGACCGGAGGTCCTTGATGATTTTGATGTGTTGGGGGCTGGGGTACTGAGAGTCTTGGAGGAGGTGGAGGGTCTGGGCAGTGTCCCGAATGTAGGTGGGGAGTTCCTGGACCGGGGGGAAGCGATGGAGTCGAGGTAGGTGGAGGTAAGTTCAGTGGGGCAGGAGCAGACAGAGACAATGGGTCGGCCGGGGCAGTCAGGTTTTTGGATTTTGGGAAGGAGATAGAAATGGACAGTGCAGGGTTGGAGAATGGTGAGGTTGGATGCCCTGGGTGGCAGATCTCTGTCAGGTACTCCTCTTACGTATATACCCAGGCTCATGAACAAATATGCCTTCCATTTTTGGCGAACAAAATTGCACCCATTTACACAATTCCAGCAGGCAGGAGTCTTCAGGTCATTCTAATGAAGGCGAAAATGGCTTCCCTACAATGAGGTCAATACAGTGTGGAGCTGGAGGAACACAGCAGGCCTGGCAGCATCAGAGGAACAGGAAAGTTGACGTTTCGGGTTGGGACCCTTCCTAACCATGAAGGTCAGGAAATCTAACCTGCCTGGAAGGTCCTGAGCACATAAAGCTCAATGGTTAACCCACTGTTGACAAACAGAAATTTGACTTCTCACCAATTAAGTTCCCCTGCCCACCCTTCTAAAAGCTCAGTGAATTCTGCCCTACATGTCTAATTCTGGGCACTGTAATTTAGGAAGGATATGAAATGTTAAAGAAAATGCATCAAAGATGAATGGGTTCCAGGAATGAGGATCTTAAGTTATGTGGATAGATGGCAGAAATTGAGGTTATTCACCTGTTAGAAGAAAGGATTGAGTGGACATTTACTTAACGTGTTTGAACTTATGAAGAACTTAGGGAAGTAGATAATAATATCATCCCTGGAAAAGGTGCTTGGCAAAGGGACCATCAATGACTTGAGGAAAGACATTTATATTTATGAGTGATTCAAATCTGGAATGTGTTACCTGACAGTATAGAGAAGGTAGTTACAATTGGGCTTTTGATAAGGAAATTGGATAAATGCCTGAAGAAAAATACATTTGCAGGACAACGTGGAAAGTTTGGGAGAGTTGAACTTGGTTGCGCTTACTAAGTTGTTTTTGTAAAGAGTCAGCAAAGACAAGACAGGCCAAATGGTCTTTATCCATTCTATATTTTGTTCTGGCATACTGTGTTTAACCCTTCCAAGCCCAGGAATGTCAGACCCATTGAATCTATTTGACATAATGGTGATAAGAAATAAAGTGAGGAAGGATATTAGAGTAACGGCTCTTAAATAAATTTATACTGCTGTATTTTGAGACATGAAAGGAATTACTTGGGCTGGAAAATCAATGCAGAGAATGGGTAGGGGGGGATGTCTGGTGACAGTGGATAAGAAATGCTCAGTATGGTAGTGTCTGAATTCAACAGGAAATCTTCATCCTCATTTTATTTCCAAACTTTATAAGCAGGCATGATACAATCTTACCTTGATTATTTAAAGTCTCATACTGCGGTCCTCATGTGATTCAGATACCAGTACAGACATGGCCATTTTGGTGTGTTCTTACAGACATTTGGGTGGGATGTCACCTTGTCATTTACACAACATAAAGTGAGTAGAACAAAGAGTGGAGAAAGAGACATCTTGGAAAGAGCATGTCAGATGGTTCAGTGCACAAACTTCTGCTCAACTGTAGTTATATTATCAGCCTGTGTGGACCTGTTATGACACACCTCCAGGACAGGTAGGACTCATTGGACTCTGAGGCAGGGAGACTACCATTAGGCAACAGTGCACATTCGAGTGAACACAACTCCGACATGGGCCCACAGCTACAGGAGGAAGAAATGGCCAAAGTCTATGGAACTCGATGAACTCTGCTGTACAGCGGTACATAAATGTAGATGTTCAGAACCCCAGGAGGCTGTAAACGAAAAAGAGAATGTTAGCAGTTCAGCAACAGAGGTATGGGGCACAGGCAGATCTACCAAGTAAAGCGTCAACTAAATCACAGACAATGGAGGTGATCATCATTTGTGGATTAATGTTGCAGGTCTTTGTGGTGATTTCTGTCATTGAAAGAATTACCTTTTTAGTAGAACTTGAATGACAGCTATCTAGTCAGTTCCTGCATACACCAGGAATGGCTGGTAAAACTATAGGTGCCAACATATCTGCTGCATTAAACATTTGTGGCCTCATAGAGCATTACTGATCTCATCTCAAACATTCCTTCACAATAAGATAGGGCTACTTTGCCACTGGCTCAGGAGAGGGATGACGGCTATAGGGGGTTAACAGTAGTGAAAGAAACAGATAAGCTTTGTAGTTCATCAAGAGAAATCCTACGTCTTTGCTATTGTCTCTTGTGTACCTAGAGACATTCACTGGTAAGTACTAATGGATTTCCAAGTCTGTCCATGCACCAGAAGTGCACCTTGAGAATGTTGATGATTTTCTCAATATTGCATCTAGTTCATGGTGAACCACATCTGGTTTTCAGTAATGGAATTCTTCAGAGATGCCAACATCCAAATCTGAAGGGGGTATCCTTTGCCACTTTGCAGCCACCTCTTAAGGCTAGCTGTCGGGAATTTTGGATTGCCCTTGCATGAAAGCATCGTGACATCTCCTGGAGAATTTGGTGCAGAAATTCATTTTTTTTTGTGTGGCGGCGCTGCTGTTAAATTTTGAAATGAAATCTATTGTGGTTGCCCATTATCAGTGGTTGATCTGGGGATTATCACTGGTGCATTCATTGACATCCTACATTTGTGAAAGGCAGCCACAGATTGGAATCCAAGTACCAACTCATTCTGGCTCTTAACAACACAGGGCAAGTTAACAGATTTCCCAACACTGTAAGGCATTCCATCCAACACCTACCCAATGCAGTTATGTTACACCCTCACAAGATTACACTTCTGTCAGGAAGGAGGTTGAGACAGAAGAATAGGAACATAGGAGCAGAATAAAAGGATAGGACATTTAGGCCCTCAAGCCTGCTCCACCATTCAGTAGGATCATGGCTGATCTGTGGCCTAATTCCATGTACCTTGAAGTTGTAGAGGACATAGGTGAGGCATCTTCTGAAGTGCTGTGTCCATTTCCAGTTTCCCTATTATAGGAAGGATATCATTAAGCTGGTAAGGGTTCAGAAGAGATTTACCAGGATGTTGCCAGGAATGGAGGGTTTAAGTTATAAGGAGAGGCTGGATAGGCTGGGACTTTTTTCACTGGACCATAAGAGATTGAAGGGTGACCTTGCAGGGGTTTATAAAATCATTCATGAAGAGTATAGATAAAGTGAATGGCAGGTGTCTTTTCCCTAGGGTGGAGGATTTCAAGGTGAGAAGAGAAAGACTAAAAAAAGACATGAGGGATTTTTTTTTACACAGAGAGTTGTTCCTATGTGGAATGAACTTCCAGAGAAACTGGATGTGGGTCCAGTTACAAGATTAAAGATACATTTAGATAAGTAAATGAATAAGAAAGGTTTGGAGGGATATGGGTCAAGTATAAGCAAATAGGACTTGTTTAGTTTGGGATTGTGGCTAGCATGGACTGGTTGGACTGAAGAGTCTGTTTCCATGCTGCATGACTCTATGACTCGATGATCTGCCTTTGGCCCATATCCCTTAATACCTTAGCTTCACAAAAATATACCTATCTCAGATTTAAAATTAACAATTGATGCAGCATCCACTACTATGTATTAAAATTGCGGGAATGCTGAAAAAAAAGAGAAATTTTAAACCACCTCAATAAAAGAGGGAGATTGTTCTGAATCTGAAGATGTGTGGTCATATTCCAAGGAGGCTTCAGGTATTAATCCTGACCTTCACAATCACTGCTCTACTGAGAGGTGAAGAAAACTGGGTTTTTATGTCCGCACCCTATTAGGTGACTGATGCTTCCTGTGACCCTGGTCCTTCTGTTGTTTTCCCAAAACTTGGGATGTCCATGCAGTAACGTTTGATTCCAAATCTGCCCCGAAACGTCAGCCTTCCTGCTCCTCTGATGCTACTTGGCCTGCTGTGTTCATCCAGCTCTACACCTTGTTATCTCACATAAAAGATGACTTATTTATATCTATTAAGATTGTAGGGTACAAATGAGAAGTTGAAACCACTTCCTACCCCTCCCTTTTAAGAGACTTTGAGAAGATTTAGAATGTCTTAAACAGTATTGAGTTGATCAAGTTTTGTTCACTATTTTTGATATCTCTAAACTTGACCGTGGCTAACCTGGAACCTAGAGCTCAATGTTGAAGGGATGTTATTACTGGCTTCCAAGAAACCTACTGATTAAGTGAGACGGGTGTATAAATGGAAGATCCTCCTTTATTTAGCTTTAACATTTCTATTTGTATCTGACTACTGCATGAGGTGAATAAGTGCCAAAATAAATTACAGTGTTCTTTGTTTCTGAGTGTCGGTGATGAGGCTGTGTTAGAAATTTCCTGTATATTTATAGTTGGAGAAGTACAATAGAATCTGCATGATGTACTCCAAGAATGTCTTGGAGTCTTTTGTAAGTTTATGAGAACACTGTGCGGGAGACACGTAACCAATAAGTAAAGGTATATGTGGCAGAACCAAAGCATTTGTCTAAATCAACCGAGCTTAGAAGTTTTTGCAATGGTGTAATATCATCGAGAACAACTTGCATTTATATAGCACCTTAGGATAGTAAAATGCTCTAAAGATTTTCACAGGAGATTATGCTTGAACTAAAATAGATAAGTCATATTTTGAGATATCAAAAATGGTGACCAAAAACTTGGCCAACAAAATACTTTTTAAGGATCTTTAAAAGCTCTTAAAGTCTCTTAAAAGAGAGGGTTAGGGAGTGAGTTCCAAAGTTTTGGGCCCAGACTGCTGCAAGCCACCAAAGATAGGCCAAAATTATCAAAAAATCAGAATTTGAGATCCTGAACAGTTGTAGGGCTGGAAGAAGTTACAGTAGGGTTAAAACAAAAACAAAGTTGCTGGAGAAGCTCAGCAGGTCTGGCAGTGTTTGTGAAAGGAAAAACAGAGTTAACGTTTCAGGTCCGGTGACCCTTCCTCAGAACAGTAGGGTTGGGCCATTTATACATTTGCAAATAAAGACTAAGAATCAATGAAGGTCAATGATCATGAGGACACTGGGAGAATGGAAGTTGGTGCAAGCTAGGATGTGCGATTTGAGTCTTGGAAGCTGATCAGGACAACGACAGAGAAGACAAGTGAAGAAGATGTTCAGTAGATTACATAGTTCTGCAATGCTGTGTTAACTCACAGTTATTACAATTGCACAGCTGTTCCTTGAGGCATTTTCCTGTCTGGTTCCTGCTCTCTAAAAAGTTGAAAAGAAACAGATTTAGAGTAGGATTCAGGCTAGCAGGAATCCTGCTCTAGATGTACAAACAAAAGACACACATCGGGACTTACACAGAGTTTTTGAGAAGATTTGTAGCTCAGGTTTTGGATGTTGTTGTGGAATCGTTCACCGAGCCAGTGTGTTTGATTGTAGACGTTTCATCACCCTGCTAGGTAACATTGTCAGTTCACCTCCGGTGAAGTGTTGGTGTTCTGTCCCGCTTGTTATTTATATGCCTCGGTTTGCTGGGGTGGTTGACATCACTTTCGGTTCTGTTTTTCAAACAGACAAAGAAGGAAACGAATTTGACTGGGACAACACATCCATCATAGCACAAGCCAAACAGAGACATGCCAGGGAAATCTTGGAGGCCTGGCATTCCAACCGGAACTCCATCAACAAACACTTTGAACTGGGCCTGATAAAAAAACCACTGAAATAAAAAAAGCAACCCGGAATTGCATAAAGCAGAACAGGAGCACTTATATGGTGTTTTTAAATGAATGGATACCCAAAAAGCACAATCCGCCATTACCTCCACGACAGACCACAACAAGAAAATACAACACAGCCAGACACACTAGTCATCCTGCTCTACATCAGAGACATATCAGATATGACCACAACACTACTCAGACCCCAAGGTATCAGGGTCGATCACAAACCAACAATCACCCTGCGACAGCTACTGACGAACATAAAGGATCCCATACCCATAGCCAATAAAACTAATGTAATATACAAAATACCATGCAAGTTCTGTGAGAAACATTACACAGGCCAAACTGGAAGAAAACTGACAATAATGATACACGAACACCAACTAGCCACCAAGAGATAAGACCAATTCTCACTGGTCTCGATACACACACAGACAAAGAAGGACACGAGTTCGACTGGGACAACACATCCATAATAGCACAAGCCAGAGACATGCCAGGGAATTCCTGGAAGCCTGGCATTCCAACCGGAACTCCATCAACAAACACATTGAACTGAACTCGATATACAAACCACTGACAAACAGAACCGGAAGTAATGCCAACCACCCCAGCAAACTGAGGCATATAAATAACAAACAGGATAGAACACCTACGCTTCACCAGAGGCGCACTGATAATGTTACCTAGCAGTGTGACAAAACGTCTGCATTCAAACACAGAGACCTGACGAGCAATTCTACAACCTTACACAGAATCTTGACATACAGAGACAAGTGTGAGTCGGGAGAAATGTTTCAATATCCCATGGGCTGGTTCCAACCTCCCTAAGATCTGCCATGAACATGTTCCACTCTGAGTTGGAGAGTTTACATATAGATTAAGGTTTTATTGTCATGTGTACTCAAGTATGAGGTACTGGAGTACAGTGAAAACTGTACAATGTCGCCACACACAGCAGCATCTTAGTTACAAAATACCCAGGTACAAAATCTTAGTTACAGAAGTAGAAAATTAAAGATATTAGTTAAAAAGTTCAGCACCACAGTTGAATTAAATACATAGAAATGACCCAAATACTTACCTCGGAGATGTTAATTAGTATGTAAAGCCTGATTAAACACCTAATTCCAACTCCCCAATGAAACCCTGATCACCTGACCAACTTCTGAAGACACAACTAGCCCCTAACCACCAGCTACTGTCCCCTATATTACCTGACTACTTTCCAAACCTCGATACCCTTTTTACCACCTGACTAACCTCAGACCAGAACCTAATGACAATCCCCAACCAGACCAAACTAACATCCCTTACCACCCAAACTAATTCAATGGGAATCGAAGGGGAAAAATTTCCATTTCTTGGAGTCATACCTAGCACAAAGGGAGATGATTGTGGTTGTTAACAGTCAATCTTCTCAACACAAGGATATCACTGCTATAGTTATTCAGTACAGTGTCCATCTTCAGCTGCTTCATCAATATCCTTCCCCCACATTCAGATGAGAAGTGAGGATGCTCTTTGATAAGTGTTAAACATCATTCGTGACCCTTCAGATGCTGATGTTGTCTTTGTCCATTTGCAACTCGTCTTGGCCAACATCCAGGCTTGGACTAATGATGTGCCATACAAGTGCCAAGAAATGATTGTCTCTGACAGAAGAATCTAACTATCATTCCTTGATGTTCATTGCTGTTAGCATTGTTGAATCCCCAACCATCACCACTCTCAACACCCCAGGGATTACCATTAACTGAATTGCACCAGCCACACAGATATTGTTGCTATAAGATTAGGTCAGGGGCTAGGAATTTTGCGGTAATTCACCAATTGACTCCATAAAGTCTTTCCACTACCTACAACAAATAATTGGGAGTGTGATGGAATTCTCTTCACCTCGCTGGATGAGTGCAGCTCCAATAACACTCAAGACGCTTGACACCATCCAGGACAAAGCAGCCCGCTTGATTGCCATTCCCTCCACCACCTTCAACATTCACTTCCTTCATCACCATCTCATAACAGCAGCAGTGTGTACCATCAACAAGATGCACTCCAATAACTCAACAAGACTCCTCTGATTGCACCTTCCAAGTCAATGACTTCTCCTACATAGAAGGACAAGGACAGCAGATGCATGGAAACTTCACCATCTGTAGGTTCTTCTCCAAGCCACATATTAACTTGATATGGAACTGTATCACCATTTCTTCACTGAGTCAAAATCCAGGAGTTCCCTTCTGAACAAAATTTTGGAGGCTCCTGCACTGCAAGGACTTCAGCAGGTCAAGCAGGCAGATTAACACCATCATCTCCAGGGCTACTAGAGATGGGAATTAACTGCTAGCCTAGCCAGAGGCACCCATGTTCCCTTGAACAAATGAAATATATGTTCAACTGCACTTGGGCAGTAATAATTGCTAGGGCCTTACTGATACAGATACATAGACTCCTTCTGAAAGCTAGAAGGAAGGAAATCTGCCATCCTTACCTGATCTGGCTTACATGTAACATCAGACCCACAGCATTGTGGTTGACTCTTAACCACCCTCTGGGTAATTAGGGGATGGGCAACAAATGCTGGCACAGCCAGTGAAACCCATATCCTGTGGAGGACTTTAGAAAATGGCAAGCATGTGCAAAATGCAGATCATGTTTGTATTGCCGTAATCTCCTTATGATAAATGCAGGTATAGACAACAAGATTCATCATCATCCCTATTGTGGCAGCTGAGCCTTCAGTCCAACTGAAGAAAAGAATTTTTGAAGAACATCCCAGGACATTGTCTGACTGCAGTGATGCCTGCTCTCCCACATGGTTTGGACAACCTATAGGCAGGCATCTTATAGTACTGGAGAAATGCCACCAATAGTGTGTTCTCTGGATCCTACAAGTTTATTGGCAAGAAAGACAATCCAATAGCAGTGTGCTTTCCCAAGACAATGTGCTTAGCATGAAGAAGCAAATCACTCAGTTCAGCTCTGCAGTATGAGATTGTGTTGTTTATATGCCTGGCACCAGACTCCTGAGCAACTACTCTGTTTGGAATATTCTTTATCACGGCAGGAGACTCCCAGAAGGATGGTGGAAATGCTTTGGCAATGTTCCCAAAGCATCCGTGAAGTGATTAAACAGCCATTCAGTGGAGTCTCTGGCTTGTGACCAACTGAAATGGCAAAGGTCCATTCACAAAGACACCAAACACACTGAGACATTCTGCTGGAAACCTACGGAGGCAAAGTTGAAGTTTCAGAGAGCATACCTCCAAATACCTTAAATAAAAGCAAAATACTGTGGATACTGGAAATCTGAAAAATAAAACAGAAAGTACTAGAGACATTCAGCAGGTCTAGCAGGATCTGTGGAGAGAGAAACTGAGTTCATGTTTCAGGTCCAGTAAGAGTTACACTGGACTTGGATACCTCTTACTCTACTCAAAACAGTAATTCTCTTTCGCTCTCCATAGATCCTGCCAGACTTGCTGAGTTTCTCGAGCATTTTCTGTTTTTACTTGAAATACCTCGCTTTCCCAACCCTTTAAGTACCACATATGGTACAGTCTGCAGAACACTGTACTTAACAGACAACCCATTGAACCCAGAGTGGAAGCAAGTCAGCCTTGATGCTGAGGCACTGCCTGTGGGTAGGCTCTTATAAAAAACATATGTTTCTCATTGGAGTATTAGAAAGTATTAATGACATCAGATGATAAGGATCAGAGAGGGAAGAAAGCAAATTGTTTTAAAGTTAGAATAGACAATTTACTCCCTCTACTCATCAAAGGTTAAAGATTCTGCTAAAAGACATTGATGAATGTTAATCGGAGAGATTAATGAGGCATGAAATCTGTAACAAACATCAGATGCGATCACCACATTGTGTTGTAAGCCTTCTGTACGATTCTAATGCAGTGGTTGCCATGGGTCTAAAAGTATGGGACAAAAACAAAATAGTTTCAATTTACGTTTTGTAGGCTGGGAAATCTGGATGCTTTGTACAAGAAAACTTAGCAAAGACAAAACAGTGATTGCAGACAAAAATCATGGAGAACTGAATAACTTTAGGGCCTGAAGAAAGCTTTTGAATCGGAATGGAGATTAATTTTCCAAAGATAAGTTCAGAAATATGTAAAAACAAGAACATTATAGTCATGGATCACACAGGTGAAAGTTATTTGAGCAATATATACGGTAAAGTTATGACGGAGGCACAGTGGCTCAGTGGTTAACACTGCTGCCTCACAGCACCAGGGATCTGGGTTTGATTCCAGTCTTGGGCAACTGTCTATGTGGAGTTTGCATGTTCTCCCCATGTCAGAGTTGGTTTTCTCTGGGTGCTCTGATTTCCTCCCACAATCTAAAGATGTGCAGGTTAGGGGGATTGGGCCATGCTAAATTGCCCATAGTGCCCAGAGATGTGCAGGTTAAGGTGGATTGGCCATGGGAAAATGTAGGGTTACAGGGATAGGGTTTGGGGCTAGTGATGACCCTGGGTGGAATGCTCTTTAGAGGGTAGTTGTGGACTCGATGGGCTGAATGGCCTGCTTCTACACTGTAGGGATTCTTTGATTAATGGAATTCTGAATAAAATTTTAGCTGCTTGCTGACTTGCAGTTTGTTTAGGGCAAGATCCCAAACTGCCTTCAGTGCTGTGTGATAACCCTCTTGCTGCTCTTGAAGGTATTGAGTTGAACATTGACACCAGACAAAGGAGCATGGGTAGTTGGCAAGGCGACAGCAGCTCTGCTTAAAGGTGAATCTTCCTTGCATTGACTGTGAAAGGGTACCAGATTTGCAAGAAGCAGGGTGTGTATGAGATTGTCTTGATTGGCCTTGTGTGCCTCTGAATTCTGCTTGCCTCTGGTCCAAGAACTTCCCTGTTCTGTGCTGACTGTGTAGCAGCCTCCTCCCTGTCGTTGTTGTCAGGTAGGAAGGAAATTCAAGGCAGACCACCTTTGCAGCATCAGGTTGTGCATTGTACATCAGACCATTCTGATGCGAGAGACCATCTTTAGGGCATACAGATGGGCTCTAGCAGATTGCTGTAGGCACCTGAATCTCTTTTTCATAGTTCAGAAGCAATAGCCCATTTGACAGTTACTTTGTGTTTCCATGGCAGTATTGTACATCTCCTCTGCTGCCATTTGGGAGTTCCTCACAGGCATGAGCCACCATGGCATCAATTGGGATAGGCTTTGTCCCTGAAGATCCATCCCTGAAGATTCTTAGGTGGCTGGAGAAATGCTGGCACCCAGTCCTGTTGTAGTATGTATCCGTAGCTCCAGGAATGTTGAACATACTTTCACAACAGTTAGACATTGATGGAATGTAAAGCCCTCCTGTTCATGAAAGCTGCTGGTTAGCCTGTGGGGAGCTTAATGGCCTCATGCGGGTAATTACTGACTCCTTGCACTGAGGACAAATCTAATGCCAGCTCTGAAACTGATACACAGTTCAGATTGGCACAGCAGTGCATAGAATCATCTGGCCTCTTGAATGGGACAATGGTCACTTTCTTGATGCATCAATATGTAGCAGCCTGAGAGATGTCAGAAATGTTACCTGTGGGTCACTGAAAAGACCCAGACATATAGATATTGAGAGCCATGGTGATCTTCAGGGCTGCCTGCATTGGGTATCCTCCAAACCCTGTCTTTCTTTATCTTGTCTTGAAACATGGCACAGGGATTGGAGATGGCACTGAGCGGCCGTGGGAACATTGGGAGATGGTTGAGCCATCTTACATGATAACAGGTCCTTCTTGCACAGGATACTGTTGCCTACAGCTGTTGGCATGCTGACCTAAACCTTGACCTTCTTGATACTCGTGCCTGGAGCTCGCCCTCTGTGATGTCCTCCCTCTTCTCAGGGAAGCTGGGGAGGGTGTATGTGGGAAAGGGAATTTCTGATTTTGTTCCCTCAAAATCTTGCCCTGGTTAGTTTCTGAGCACCAAATGCCCCCACTCCTTGGTGACCATAACAGCATGCCCCCACTCTGATAAAACTGTTACACACCTTCCAACATTGTCTAACAATGCCACTTATAGATCAGCTCCCATCCAGCACATATTGACTCTCTACACAGCTGACAGCTCCTGCCTCCTTTAACCAGGCGTGTCTCTAAGACTGTGGTTTCTGTATGCTATTGACGTACTTAGAAATGCAGTGTAAAAAATTTAGTCAAGTTCTCGCTAAGGCACTTTAATCAATGGTCTACTACAATTATATCAAAAGTCAACCCTCCATGGTTCACACCACAGGGTAAAATCCAGAAATAACATTTTAGTGAGCCGGTAAATTTCCAGAGACCACATTGTCTCCTAACTAAGCACCAGGATGAGGACAATCCAATGTAAAAAGTTCCTCTGTGTATCTCTGCCCTGTCTCATATTGATTTGCAGAGGCAAATGGGGATGTTATTACCACATGGTTAATCTCTATAAATTGACATATGGTTTCAGCAGTTTAGCCCTTGAGTACACTACATTATTGATATCAAAGTAAATATGATTGGTATGATGTGCATGCCCAGAAAATTAGTTATTCTGCTAGCATTTTGTTGTGACCTTTGGTGAAGATTGTCAGAGTTTCAATAATGCTAAAATGGCAGCGTATGTGCACATCTTGATAACATCACTGACAGTGACTGAATAGGAGATGTGAACCGACTGACAATCAGATCAAATCCCGTGAAATTAAAGAAATGGATTTAGGAATCTGAGCATAACTATTTAAGTGCATGTGAGCATAGAGGGCTCAGACACTGTGCCCAGATAGTGACTCACAAAGAACCCTCGAAATTGGGTCCTTTTATAAAAAGTCAGTAAGCTACCAAGAGTAGCAGATGGTTTGTGAGCCATCCATGATTAATAATCAGACCATTTCAGATATAGTGAATGAATATGGGAGGGCAAAAGTTTCAGGCTAGGTGGGTTAATTATGGTAAATGTTGCATTTCGAGGAAAGGGTGGGATGCTCTTCAGACGATCAGTGCAGACACAATGGACCGGATGGCCTCTAGTACACTGTAAGGATTCCATGATTCTAGTCATGAGTCAACCACATTACTAGGTTTGGAGAACTGTATGTGCCAAATGGGTAAGGGCAACAGATTTCTTTCCCTAAAGGATATTAGTAAATGAGTGGGTTCGTTACAACAATTCAGTAATGACATGGCCATCGTGACTCAACTAACTTTTTATTTCAGGTTTATATATTAATGGAATGTAAATTTAACAACTGTTGTGGTGGAATTTGAATGCTGTCCCTTGATTGTTAGTTCAGGCCTCTGGATAACTGGTTCAGTAACATAATGATTATCTTGTCAAATTGTGTGCCATCCATAATATATTGTCAATAACCCTATTCCGTTATGCAAACTGCCAATTTGTGATGATTTGTAGGATATAGAAACCGAATTGCGAAGGGCAGCTGCTGCAAAAGTGTGACTCTTCTTCGATTATAAGAAGGATACATAACATTTTGGATTATGAGGTAGTGTCCAGTATAGTTTGACAACACAAGGCTGAGTTTGCTCTGATGGTGAGCTTCATTGTTAGTGGGGTATTTGATGTTACATGTTCATATTGAGTGGGTGCCTACAGGTTGAAGGACCTATAACTCAGTGATTGATACTCTTTGCTCTGCACACAATTTGATGGTCTTCTAGCGTAGGGCTGTCCTTTTTTATGTGTTGCAGACTGACATATTCCAAGTTCAGGATGACCTTCTGATAGTTGTGTTTAAGCTTGCAGCAACCACTGCATTGGCACAATGGGGAAGGGTCGTTGTCTAAAATTTTTCACTATTGTCCATTATAGAAACTGTGTCAAACCCCTTGAGCTATATGGTTGACAAGGAATGTACATTGCAAACATTAAGAATATTGAAATTATATTGAGGCACTTCATGGTGGAAAGCTGCATGCAGAAAAGTTTAATTCCATTGCACTTCCCGTAATTTGTAATTTGAAATGATTTGCCTCTGAGCTGTATGCCTTACATGAAAGTATATTGTAAATTTCATGAGTATTACAATTATATTGAAGCACCTGAGAATGGAGCATGCTGTAAGGAGATAAGTTGAATTTTATTGCATTTTCTGTAATTATCAAGTTGAAATGCCTTGCAATGCACCTTTGCAAATTTTATGAATGGTATGTTTTTGGGAAAAAGACAGTTCACCCAGGATGAGGATAGCCTATTGTGCTTTAGATGCACTGACGCCAGTGATATTTGACAGTGGAATTTGTGATGATGGTGTGACTGTGTTAAATTTCACTCCTGATTACAAAGACAAAAATATGGTTTAAACATTCACATATTCTGCAGCATTTGTCCTGCATCATCTTAACAAAATATGCCTTTTTTAACTCAACCGAGGAATTTTACAAATAACAACTGCAACTGGAAGAACATCAAATTGGTAAAGATACTATTTGGTTTGCCCAAAGTCTGTTGGTCATAGAATCATAGAGATATACAGCATGGAAACAGACCTCTTAGTCCAACTCACCCATGCCGACCAGATATCCTAAATTACTCTAATCCCATTTTCCAGCATTTGGCCGATTTCCCTCTAAACCCTTCCTATTCATGTACCCATCCAGATGCCTTTTAAATGTTGTAATTGTACCAGCCTCCACCACTTCCTCTGGCAGCTCATTCCATACACCACCCTCTGAGTGAAAAAGTTGCCCCTTAAGTCCCTTTTATATCTTTCCCTTTCACCTTAAACCTATGCCCTCTGCTTTGGACTGCACTACCCTGGGGAAAAGACTTTGACTATTCACCATATCAATGCTCTTCATGATTTTATTAACTTCGACCCTCAGCCTCCCACGCTTCAGGGAAAATAACCTTTCCAGTGCAAAAAGATTGCTGCAGCAGCATGTTGCGGACTGTAACATTTCAAGGTCCAGTATAATGTGCTGAGAGACACATGAAAGCTTGGACCAGCCACCACAAAGACACAGTGGAGAGAAGCTACTGTCTGAGACCTTTCAGATATTATACATCAAGTTGAAAACTTGATATCTGAAGTTGAAAAATACCTTGTAATGCACGTATAACTTCTAATGAGTATATAAAGAATATTAATTGTAAATGTAGTGAGCGACTTACAATATTAAAATGCATTGATTTATATTGCACTGTATCTAATGTCAATTTTAAATTGTTGCATACTGTTATAGATTTTATGAATAAAGTATATTTTTAAAAATATATACATTGGAAATACCATGATTGGATTTTAGTTCAAGTTAGAGGGTAAGCAAGTTAGCAATAACATGATTTGAACTTATTATTTTACTTTGGTTAATTTTATTCAGGATAATTTCCTCCTTTAACTGTATTGCAGATGATCATTAACCTTTAAACAAAATTTTAGGCTGAGAATGATCAGACAGACTCCATAAATGATCTGAAAATTAAGTTAATTAACTCCATTTACTCTTCTTTAATACAAAAATGATGTCATCATGTTGGACTGGTTTTGATGTTGTTTTTTGGCAAATGGCCAATTTTCAGTAGCTTCCAAACATTTGATTACGAATGACTCCATATTACAAGACCACAAGATGCCTTAAAGTTGCCTGCCCTGTAAGCAAAGATCACAAAGTAAGATGATAAAATAGAGCAAATATATTACCACTTGGCAGTTTTACATTAGGAGTTATAGAATCATAGGTCATAGCACAGTTAGAGGTGCGAGGTAATGACCCTATCTCTACACCAGAAGGCCTAGATTCAAGTCCCACCTGCCTCAGAGGTGTGCCATTACATGTCTGAACAGGTTGATTAAAATATCTATAACACAGACAGAGGCAATTTCACTGTCGTGTTCATGCTAGCTTTCTGGAAGAATAAATTAACTAATCCAAACCTCCCCATGTTTTCTAAGTAGCACTGTATTTTTTTCTCTCTATTCAGATAATTCTCCAATTCTCTGTTGAAAACTGTAATTGAATCTGCCTAAACCACACTCTCAGGCACTGCATTCCAGATCATGACCACTGAATGCATATAACATTTTACTTTATATCACCTTTAGTCTTTTGCCAATCACCTTGGATCGATGTCCTCTAGCTTCTTCCCATGTACTCTGTACATATCCCTCATGATTTTGACCATCTCTATCAAACCTTCACAAAACCTTGTTTTTGTTAAGGAGAACAGGCCAACCTTTCCAATCTGTCTTTGTAATCCGTATTTTTCATTTGTTCAAGGTAATGACGGTGTTTCTAGGCCAGCATTTATTGCCTTGGAGAAAATAGTAGTGAGCTGTCTTCTTGAACCTTGGCAGTCCTTGGCATGTAGGAACACCCACAATGCTGATAGGAAGGAAGTTACAGGATTTTGACTCAGTGACATTAAAGAAGTGGCAAAAGCATTCCAAGTCAGGATGGAGTGTGACTTGGAGAGGATCTTGGAGGTGACGGTGTTCCCATGCAACCACTACCATTGCTCCTCCACGCAGTAATAGTCATGGGTTTACATGTGCCATCTGAGGAACCTTGATGAATTTCTGCAGTGCGTCTTGTAGATGGCACACAGTGCTGACACGCACCACTAGTCCTAAAGGAAGTGAATGTTCAACATGGTGGGTGGGATGCCAGTCGATTTAGTTGCTTTGTCCTGTATGATGTCAAGCTTCTTGAGTGTTGTTGGAGTTGCAACTATCCAGGCAATGGAATACATTCTATCCTTCTCCTGACTTATATTTTGTAGATAGTGGGCAGGCATTAGGGAGTCAGGAGGTGACTCACTGCAGAACTCCTAATTTCTGACTCACTGTTCTATCACAGGATGTATATAGTTTGTCCAGTTCAGTTTCTGGTCAATGGTGACTCTTAGGATATTGATGTGGGCAATTCTGCGATGACAATGTGGTTGAATGCTGCCTTGATGTCAAGAGCAGTCACTTTTGTCCGTGCTTAGATGAAGGCTGTGATGAGATTAAGAGCTGAGTGATCTTGGGTGAAACCAAACTGGGAATCAATGAGAAGGCTATTCCTTTGCAAGTGCTGTTTAATAGCACTGTTGATGATCTCTTTTATCACCTTGCTAATGATTGAGAGCAGAATGTGGGGCAGTAATTGGCCAAGTTGCGTTTGTTCTGCTTTTTATGGACAGGACATAATTGAGCAATTTTCCAATGTGTCGATGAACTTCCATGTTGTAACTGCACTGGAGCAGCTTAGCTGGGTTTGGTGGAGAACAGGTCTTCAGCATTATTACCGGCATGTTGTCAGGATTTTTTCAAGATCCAGAGTCTTTAGCCATTTCTTGATGTCACGTGCGATGAAGTCTTTGAAGATTGGCATCTGTGATGCGGGAGGGGGCATAAGGAGGAGACAGAGATGAATCATATGCTTGACACTTCTGGGTGAAGATGACTGCAAATCCTTCAGCCTCTTCTTTTAGCACTAGTGTGTGCATTTGTGTAACCCCATCATTGAGGGTGCAGCATTTGTAGATCACCTCTTGTTAGTAGTTTCACTGTCCAACACTATTCATGTCTGTGGATGTGGCAGGACTTCAGGTCTTAGATCTGGTCTGCTGCTTGTGGGATCACTCAGCCTTGTCAAATACAGGCTGCTTCAACTGTTTGGTATGCAAGTGGTCCTGAGTTATAGTTTCAGCAGGTCACCATCTCACTTCTATGTGTGCCTGCCACTGCTCAAGGCATGTTCGCCTGCACTCTTCATTGAACCAGGATTGATCTCCCAGCTTGATGGTAAGTGTGTTATAAGCTATGCCCTTCCTTTTTCTATTGTACCCATGAAGGGGGCTAGTGATGTAATTACATAACAGCTAACTTAGACAATGTAACAAATGTCTGATAAAGGGTTGGTTTTGAATCCATAATATAGGGCCAAACTGATCTTATTAACTTTTAGGAACTGGCATGAATTTTGTAATTGAAATTTTAATGATCTTTAACTCCTAAATTTTGATTCCTAGCCTGTAATGTGATGAATGTGTAATGGCTATACTATTGTTAAAGGAACTGAAGGGTCAAGATGTTGCTCAAAGTAATTAAATTAATTAGGTTAAAGTTATTATTAAATTTGTAACTAACATGTCATATGGGCTGATTGCTTGGAAGTGAGAAGTTGGCGGAGATAAGTTAATTATAACGGCAGTCGTGTGAGGATTGGAACACAGGGAGCTAGCTATTTAAGACGATCAAAAACTTGACGAGGCTCTAAAGAGACAATTGACCAACTGCTGAGCTTCAAGTGGCATGTTTGGTCTGTCTGGAGCTGATCATGAGGATAGCTATCACAGAGCAGGACAGAAGGAACTGTGCACAACATGATAGCCAGCTAGCTCAGGATGAAGTAGTCTGATCCAATACTAAGAAACAGGAAGGAGACATCTGATCACTCCCTTCATTCCGACTCATGGACAACTCCGAGAAATTTTACACATGCAGAGACTTGAGTATAAGTCTTACTGAATGCAGGTTTCATTTTGGATGCATAATAAACGTGTTGGACAGAAACAACAATTTAGGAGTTTTGAGTTGAGAGTAAACCTCTAAATGACAAAGCATATTATCTTACAAAATACATTATGTTAGTGCATAATAGTAAGGTGGGGGATATGCTGCTCCTGGACATTACAGATTGTGGTTGAATATAATTTTATTGCTGATGATGTCCCAAAGTTCCACATGGGTGCACCGTTTTGACCTGCTAGATCTGTTTAAAATCCATCCCATTTAGTACAATAGTTGTGCTACACAACACAATGGACAATATCCTCAACATGAAGACAAAACTTTATCTCTGCAAGCGCTGTGTGGTAGTAACTCCTTTCAATTCTGTTGTGGACAGATGAAGACGAGGTGTAGTATGTTTTCCTCTCTTAATCCCCACAGTCTGACAGATATGATCTTTAGGACTTGACCAGCTTAGTCAGTACTGGATTTCTTCAAGACCCCACCTAAAATACATTCTGTGCCCATGTCAACCTCTGTGCTTCCTCCAAGTGGGGTTCAACAAGGAATAGTACTGACTGTATAGCTTGGAAAAGCTGGATTTATCCTTGCACCCATTTCAAAATAAGGATGTAGTATCTGTTATTCTCCAGATCACTGGAAACATCTCTGCATCAAAGAAGGATTGGACAATTTTCACCCTTGTTTCCCTTGGTATTCTTAAATGCACGTGATTCTAACATGGTAACTTGTCAACTTTAAGTACAGCCAGCTGTTTTAATGCTGCTTCGTTATTAAATTTCAGATTATCCAAAAATTCAACCTCCTGCTCTTTCACTGTGACACCCATTGTTTTCCTTGTTCAGATAAATGTAAAAATTAATCATTTAGTACCTCAGTTATGCTCTCAGCTTGATGTGAAAATCCCTTTTTTGATCCCTAATTTGGTCCACTCCACTCAGTATGACTCTTTATCTGCCTTAGATGACTTTTGGATTCCCTTTGATGTCAGCTGCTTTATAATCATAATGACTGTCTGCTTCACATTTTTTTACTGAGCCTCTAAACTTTCTATATTCAGTCTGGTTCTCCTTTGTAATGTCCACTGACATCTGTCGTTGCATTCTTTCTTGGCTTCATCTTACTCTGTATCTTTTTAGTTATCCAGAGAGCTCTGGATTTGGTTGTCTTAATTTTCCCATCTTGCAGGAATGTGCCTTGATTATACACACTCCTTTTAAATGCAGCTATTTATTCTAATAGAGCACACATCATTGTTTTCAATTTTCTGAGGCAAAATCTTTCCTCACCACATTTAAATGATTATGTCCCACTTAATGATTTTTACTCAAGATTGCTCATTGTCCTTTTACATACTGAAGTTAAAGCTAAGATCATTGTCCACCAAATGTTCCCCAACTAACATTTGATCCACCCCATTCCCCAAACCAAACCCAACAATGCCTTCTACCTCATTGTGCATGAAACATATTGATCTGGACAGTTCTCCTGAACACATGGGATTAGATAGAATAAACAGTTTAAAAACAGGCCATTCAGCAATACAAATCCATTGTTGATTTTCTACTTGAGCCTTGTCCCATCGTTCTTTACATAAATCCATCATTTCAGAAGCTCATCCTCCACATTGCCCTTTGCACAAATATTGACCCAGTCTTCTTTAAAGTAATTATTATGACTTATTTTGCATTTCTTCATAACTTCCTTGCAACTGTTGTTCCTCCATTTATTTTCCACTAACTGGTAATCTACAGAATACTGCATGACGATGTTAATACTTTATAAGGTGATTTTGTCCTGCTTTTTTTGAAGAGAGGTTGTAAGGCAGATGTGGCTCTGAGACCACCTGTGTAAATAACATATGAGGCCTTGGGTTTTATCTTACCAGCTTGAATGTTGTGGCCAGCTCTCACCACTCAGAATTTCTGAGTAACATAACATAAGAAGCCTTTGGGGTCACAAAACATGTGGAAGTTTCAGTGAATGTCTCCCAGCTGCTACTTTCTCTGAAATTTCTCTTGATCTTTTCTTCCCTCCTGGATTGGAGAACCGCATTTGAGAATCTGTGTCTTAATTTGCCTTTATTTGCCAAGTGGTGTGTTTATAGGATGTTGCTATATTGGAACAGTTAATTAGTAATTGCTCCTATATCTGTTCTGCGATTACAGTGTTGAAATAAATTGTGTTTTGCTTAATGTCCAGTAGTTTGACCAGTCACATTGCATCTGGAACACAACACCTGACATTTAGCTTTCAAAATAGGAAAACATTGGGGTCTAGGCTACCTTCTTAAAATATTTTGAGGCGGCCTGGTCTGGTTCATAACAACAGTAATAGAGTAATGACACCTTAGCTGACATGATGTAAGATTTTTGATACAGGATTCGCAAGTACCTATGATAGGCAGTTGACTATTCATTAGAAATTTTAAGATAGTTTATAAAGTTCATTAAGAAGCAACAGCTTTTATATAATACATTTAATAATTAGTCAGAAAAGGTATGATAGTGGGAGGCTCACCAACCCCAAAGAATGAATGAGTGAATGTGATTGATTTCTGTGGTTTGAGGTGTTAAGGGGGAACAGGTTTTCATTATTGCTGATAGGGAGGGGATGGCCTAGTGGCATTATCCCTGAACTGTTATTCCAGAGACTCAGGTAATGTCCTACGGACTGGATTTAAATCCTGCCATGACTGATGTTAGAATTTGAATTCTATGAGCATCTGGAATTAAGAGTATAAAGTTAGGGGAAAATTCATCTGGTTCACTAATGTCCTTTAGGGAAGGAAACTGCCATCCTTTCTTGGTCTGGCCTACATGTGATTCCAGACCCACAGTGATGTGTTGAATCTTAACTGCCCTCTGGGTAATTAGGAATGGGTGATAAATACTGGCCAATGCAGTGATGCTGGCATCCCATAACTGAATAAAAAAATGTTGTTTTCTTTATTCTTTTCTTTCTCACGTCAGCTAAAATGTCAGGAAGATCCAGGAATTCTCCCAGGCATCAGCCTGGTGCCTCACCCTCTGTATATACCCAATTTTTGGGACTAGAGGTTTGTTGTTGCCTTAACTGGGGGCAAGTAAAATTTCTCACTGTTTTGCATCAAAGATGGTGGTACAAATGCAGGTCAGGTTTGTATGATTTGGAGGAGAACTTGTAACTGACATTGTTTCCAACAAATTGCAGCATTTGGCCACCTTGTGATTTGTTATCAATGGAGTTATTTTTTTTTATGTCCAGACGAGCTCTCACACACAACTAAATGTTTTTTTTTAGCTTCACCAAATCACCCAATGGTGTTTTTGTCATCTATTAATGACCACCAGTAAATCAGCTACATTTCTAATTGATTAATTTATATGCAAAGCTCATTACAGATAATGCAAACCACCAAAGGTAAGGGAAAGGTATGCAGAGGTGGAGGGGGCTAAATCAAGATGGAGTTGGATCTCAACAGAGGCTAATTTTTAAAAAAATTAATGTATTTTTCAGATCAATCAGTTCAGAGATGCTATCATACACCTCTGAAGCAGGTGGGACTCAAATGCAGACCTCCCACTTCAGGAATAGCATCACGATCACTATGCCATAAGAGGGCCATAGAGGATAAATTATCTTTATTTTTTTTTAAAAATCTAACCTATTTTTCTAAACAACCTGTTCAGAGACTTTATTACACATCTCTGGAGCAGATGGGACTTGAACCTTGGTGTCTCGGTCCAGGATAGGGGCAGTACCACAGCGTCACAAGGGGGCCATGGAGGTTAATTTATTTTATTTAACCTATCTTTCTAATCAACCTGTTCAGAGATGTTATTACACACCTCGGGATTTGATTTGATTTATTGTAGTCACGTGTACCTAAGTACAGTGAAAAGTTTTGCTTTGCAAGCAGTACAGGCAGATGGTAGCCAACAAGGACACACAGATCATAGGGTGCTTAGACAGAGCGAGGTATACAAGGTTATGGCTGCGCAAGAGGTGTACAAAGCAAGAACAACATTAGCAAGAACAACATTATTTAAAGTTAGAGAGTTCATTCATCAGTCTAATAACAGCAGGGAAGAAGCTGTTCTTGAACCTGTTGGTGCATGTGTGCAAGCTTCTTGTAGCTTTTGCCGAATGGAAGAGGTTGGAAGAGAGCACTACTGGGGTGGGAGGGATCTTTGATGATATTAGCAGTCTTTCTGCGGAAACGAGAAGTGTAAATAGAGTCCATGGATGGAAGGTTGGCTTCTGTCTGGTCTGTGCACACAACTTTCTGTAGTTTCTTATGGTCCTGGGCAGAGCAGTTGCTATACCAAGCCATTATGCACCTGAACAGTATACTTCCTATGGTACATCTGTAAAAGTTGCTGAGGGTCCCTATGGACATGCCAAATTTCCTGAGCCACCTGAAGAAGAAGAGCCGTTGTTGTGGCTCCTTGACTGTCGCATCTATGTGGGGCATTGGCTAAACCCGAAACACGACACGTGTAGTGTCTCCAACCCATCCTCCTCCTCTAACCAAAAAAAAAGACTGTGTGGAGGGTTGGTAAGGTAAGGCTTTTTATTTTATTCTTCTGGAAATCTAGAGTAGAGGGAATGGAAGCTCGGGCAGTTGCATGCTCCTCTTGCAGGATGTGGGAGGTAAGGGTCACCGCTGGTATCCCCTCTCACTTCACCTGCGAGAAGTGCACCCAACTCCAGCTTCTCAAAAACCGTGTTAGGGAACTGGAGCTGGAGCTGGATGAACTCCCAATCATTCGGGAGGCTGAGGGGGTGATAGAGAGGAGTTATAAGGAGGTGGTCACTCCTAAGGTAACGGAAAAAGGCAGCTGGGTGACTGTCAGGAAAGGGAAAGGGAATAGGCAGACAGTGCAGGGATCCCCTGTGGCCGTTCCCCTCAATAATACGTATACCGTTTTGGATACTGTTGGGGGAGGACGACCTACCAGGGGAAGGCCATAGTGGACAGGTCACTGGCACTGAGCCTGGCCCTGTGGCACAGAAGGGAAGGGGGGAGAATAGGAGAGCAATTGTAGTGGGGGATTCGATAGTAAGAGGCACAGACAGACGGTTCTGCGGACACGAACGAGACGAACGGATGGTATGTTGCTTCCCAGGTGCCAGAGTCCGTGATGTCTCGGATTGTGTCTTCAAGATCCTTAAGGGGGAGGGGGAGCAACCAGCAGTCATGATACACATCGGTACCAATGATATGGGTAGAAAAAAGTCTGAGAATGTGAAAAACGAGTACAGGGAGTTAGGATGGAAGCTGAAGTCCAGGACAAACAGGGTAGTTATCTCTGCATTACTACCAGTGCCACGTGATAACGAGGTAAGAAATAGGGAGAAAGTGCAGCTAAACATGTGGCTACAGGACTGGTGTAGGAGGGAGGGCTTCCATTATATGGATAATTGGAGCACATTCTGGGGAAGGTGGGACCTGTACAGTAAGGACGGGTTGCACCTGAACTGGAAGGGCACAAATATCCTGGGAGGGAGGTTTGCTCGAGCTATACGGGATGGTTTAAACTAGATTGGCAGGGGGTGGGGAACCGGATTTATAATTCAGAGGATGAGGTATTCGGCCTTCCGACGGACTCAACAGGGAGTGAGGTCGTTAATACAGAAATGCAGTTGATGGAGCGTAATTGCAGACATCGAGATGGTTTGAGGTGTGTATTCTTCAATGCTAGAAGTATCGGAAATAAGACGGATGAACTTAGATCATGGGTCAGTACATGGAATATGATGTTGTGGCCATTACAAAAACTTGAGTAACTCAGGGACAGGAATGGTTGTTGGAAGTTCCAGGATTTAAATGCTTTAAAAGAAATAGGGAGAGTGGTAAAAGAGGCGGGGGAGTGGCATTGCTAGTCAGGGCTAGTATAGCAGCTACTGAAAGGCAGTTCGAGAATGATATGTCTACAAGAGTCAGTTTGCGTTGAGGTCAGGAACAAGAAAGGAGCAGTCACTTTTTTGGGGTTTTTTTACAGACCCCCTAATAGTTGCAGAGAAGTGGAGGAGTGGATTGGGAGGCAGATACTGGAAAGGTGCAGAAGTCACAGGGCTGTAGTCATGGGTGACTTCAACTTTCCAAATATTGATTGGAAACATTTTAGTTGTAATAGTTTAGATGGAGCAGATTTTGTCCAGTGCATACAGGAAGGATTCCTGACACAGTATGTAGATAGACCAACACTAGGAGAGGCCACTTTGGATTTGGTACTTAGCAATGAACCGGGCCAAGTGTTAGACCTGTTGGTAAGAAAGAATTTTGGCATAGCGATCATAACTCTGTTACTTTTACAACAGTCATGGAAAAGGATAGGAACATGCAGCAGGGTAAGGAGGAAGGGTAATTACAATTCCGTTAGGCAAGAACTGGGTAACATAAAATGGGAACAGATGCTGTCTGGAAAGAGCACTATTGAAATGTGGAGATTGCTTAAGGAATGCTTACTGCGTGTGATCGATATGTTTGTCCCTAGCAGGCAGAGAAGATGCGGTTGAGTGAGGGAGCCATGGTTCTCAAGAGAGGTCGAATGACTGGTTAAGAGGAAGAAGGATGCTTATGTAAGGTTTAGGAAACAAGGAACGGAAAAGGCTCTGGAGGGATACAAGTTATCCAGGAAGGAGCTGAAGAAAGGGCTTAGGAGAGCTATAAAGGGGCATGAGAAAACCTTGGCAGATAGGATCGAGGAAAACTCCAAGGCTTTTTAAATGTACGTGAGGAATAGAGAATGCCCAGAGAAAGGATAGGGCCAATCAAGGATTGTAAAGGTAATTTGTGCACGGAGCCTAAAGAGATAGGAGAGGTCCTTAATAAATACTTTTCTTCAGTATTCACAACTGAGAGGGTCTTGTTGTAGAGGAGGATAGTGTGAAACAGGCTGGTAAGCTACAGGAGGTTGCTGTTAGTAAGGAAGATGTACTAGGAATTTTGAGGAAGTTGAAGGTAGATAAGTCCCCCAGGCCTGATGGGATTTAACCAAGGATTCAATGGGAAGTGAGGGAAGAGATCGCAGGGCCTTTGGCAATGATCTTTTCATCCTCACTGTCCATGGGTATAGTGCCGGAAGATTGGAGAGAGGCAAACGTCATTCCATTGTTCAAAAAAGGGAATAAGGATAACCCCAGAAATTACAGGCCGGTTAGTCTTATGTCAGTGGTGGGAAAATTATTAGAAAGGGCTCTGAGAGATAGGATTTATGATCACTTAGAAAGGCACAGTCTGATTCGTGATAGTCAGCATGGATTTGTGAGGGGTAGATCATGCCTCACAAACCTTATTGAATTCTTTGAAAAGGTAACCAAACACGTGGATGAAGGTAGAGCAGTGGATGTGATATACATGGATTTCAGTAAGGCATTTGATAAGGTTCCCCATGGTAGGCTCATGCAGAAGGTAAGGAGGCATGGGACAGGGGTAAATGTGGCAGGTTGGATTCAGAATTGGCTGACCCTTAGAAGACAAAAGGTGGTAGTAGACGGAAAATATTCAACATGGTGCTCAGTTACGAGTAGTGTACCACAAGGATCTGTTCTGGGTCCTCTTCTATTTGTGATTTTTGTAAATGATTTGGATGAAGGACTGGAAGGGTGGATTAGTAAGTTCGCGAACGATACGAAGGTGGGTCACGTTATGGATTGTGCGGAGGGCTGTTCTAGGTTATAAAAGGACATTGATAGAAGGCAGAGCTGGGCTGAGAAGTGGCAGATGGAGTTTAACCCTGAAAAGTGTGAGGTGATTCATTTTGGAAGGACAAATTTGAAAGCGGAATACAGGGTTAACGGAAAGATTCTTGGCAGTGTGGAGGAGCAGAGGGATCTTGGGGTTCATGTCCACAGTTCCCTGAAAGCTGCCACCCAGGTGGATAGAGTTGTTAAGAAGGCGTATGGTGTGTTAGCTTTCATTAATAGAGGGATTGAGTTCAAGAGCTGTGAAGTTATGCTCCAGCTATACAAAAGCCTGGTTCAGGGCACATCTGGAGTATTTTGTCCAGTTCTGGTTGCCTCATTACAGGAAAGATGTGGAAGTGTTGGAAAAGGTGCAGAGGAGATTTACCAGGATGTTGCCTGGAATGGAGGGAAGGTCTTACAAGGAAAGGTTGAGAGAGCGAGGGCTTTTCTCTTTAGTACGTCGAAGGATGAGAGGTGACTTGATAGAGGTGTACAAAATGAACAGAGATATAGATAGAGCGGACAGCCAGAGACTTTTTCCTAGGGTGGAGGTAGCTACTATGAGGGGGTATAGTTTTAAAGTGAGTGGAGGTAGATATAGGGGAGACATCAGAGGTAGGTTCTTTACTCAGAGAGTGGTAGGGGCGTGGAATGCATTGCCGGAGAGGGTAGTGGAGTCGGCCTCATTAGGGGCATTTAAGCGGCTATTAGATAGACATATGGATGATAGTATAAGGTAGCGGTGGAGGCTAGATAGACCTTAGGATTAGGGTAAAAGTTCGGCACAACATTGTGGGCCGAAGGGGCTGTACTGTGCTGTACTGTTCTATGATCTATGTTCTATTACGTCCAGGAATAGTCATCGGTTATTGTCTCTCCTAGGAACTTGACGGCCTCAACTTTTTCCACCTCAGCTTCGTTGATGCAGATGGGGGCGTGTTTTCCTCCTCTGTTTCTGAAGTCAATGATCAGTTTTTTTTGTTTTGCCGACATTGAGAGAGAGGTTGTTATCATTGCACCACGTCAGTAAGCCCTCTATCTCCTTTCAGTATTCTGATTCATCATTGTTTGATATCCATCCTATCACAGTGGTGTCATCAGCAAGCTTGTAGATGGTGTTCATTTAGAATTTGGCTATACAGTTGTGGTCGTACAGATAGGTCAATAGGGGGCTGTTGCGACTTGAACCTGGATCTCGCAATCCAGGGATAGAGCCTCTACCAATGTGTTACAGGAGGGCCATAGAGGTTAAAGGTACTGGACCGACATAATTCACCTGATCTCTTGTTAATTAGAGTATCTCAGGCATACTAAAGACCAATGACAATGCCTGCTCTTTTGAAGATTTAATTTTGTAACTTAATAGTGCCAATAAAATTCTGAGAACATCTGAGAACCAATGAAATAGAAGTCTATAATATCATGCTAAATATTTATTGCTGCTTGTGAAAAGGCGACAGATGCAAAGTTTAGATATTTTTCTGCTTTCAGCTAAATAAAGTTCAAGGCTATAACACAGAGGATGAGGGATGACCAGTCAATGCTACCTTTTATCCTAAATAAAACCAAAAGAACTGCAGATGCTGTAAATCAGGAACAAAAACAAAGTTGCTGGAAAAGCTCAGCAGGTCTGGCAGCATCTGTGAAGGAGAAAACAGAGTTAACGTTTCGGGTCCGGTGACCCTTCCTCAGAACCCATGTTCTGAGCTTTTCCAGGAGCTTTGTTTTTGTTTTCTTCCTTTCATCCTTCCTGAGTGTTATAGTATGACAGCACGCTATTTGTTAGTGTTACAGTGGATCTGTTACATCTTCATGATTTGCAGGAGAAGAGGATTATTCCCACTGTACCATGGCAAAACTAGGATTTCCAGGATTTTTTAAAACTTTAAACATAGGATAAGGGTATTTTTGACTGGCCAGTATTTATTGTCCACCCCTAATTGCTGTGAATCAGGAGTCACATGCAAACCAGACAGCATAAGGATGGCTGTTTCCTTTCCCAAAAGATGTTAGTGGACCAGATGAATTATTCCTGACAACTAACAAAGGCTTCATGGTCATCATTCGACTCTTAGTTCCAGAACTTTTATTGGATTCAAATCTGCCATGATGGGATTTGAACTCAGTCCCCAGGTCAATGCCTAGGTGTCTAATAATCTAGTAGTAATACCATTAGGTCATCAGCTCCCCTGTAGGATCTGCAACACGATGTGGAGATGCCAGTGTTGAACTGGGGTGGGCAAGGTCAAAAATCACACGACACCAGGATATAGTCAAACAGCTTTATTTGAAAATGCAAGCTTTCAGAGCTCAGTTCCTTCCTCAGGCGTAGTGACTCTTAACCAAACTGCACATTGCAAGGACAGGTTAAATAAGAAATGTACCCTGACCAAGTTGGTCCAAGGTTGTTACTTCTTAGGGCCAAACTTTTATTGTTTTGTTAATTGGTTGATTCCACTGGTTACGATAATTTGCTCCTAAACTTTTGGGAGTTTAATTGTCTTGAGGCCAAGATTTCAGATTCTTTGCATTATATTGTTCTAAGTTTCCTTGTTTTGAAAGCATGTTCATTTCACTGTTCGTCTTGGAAAACTTTTTTTTAATGTTGCATAATATTTTCTTATGAATTACTGGAATTTTTATTCGGCAGGGGCAGATAGTTTGCTTGCCACAGCGGTGAGTTCAATGTTTGTATGATGAGAGCCAGCTCCACTTCTCCATCACATTTCTTGATCACTCTACGATATTTGTGCTGCCCGTGCTTTGGACACTCCAACAATTGGAGTATAAAAACACTTTAGCCAAGCGCTCTTGTCAGTGAAGTGGGCAAAGGTACGCCGAATTCAACTTATGGCTCAAATCAATTTTCTTAACAAAATATTCCCTGTTAAAAACACCATGTCAGCATTTCCCAAATTCCCACAATATTTACTCTCTATCTAGCCCTATCTGTCTCAGACAGGATATTACCCGCAATGATCCATGTGTTTGAGCTGGACCGATGGAATATCCTTCCTCTCCGACATAAGATTGGTTCTGTTCCACAAATTTGGGTCTCGCACCTTCGGACAGATCTTCTCTCTCTTTCTCTCTCTCTCTCTCTCTATCTATCTCTCTCCAGACGGTCAGAGGTCTGCTGTTGGACCAGGTAGATTATTCACTGACTCATCACTGAGGAGCTGGCATCCAGATATGTGTGTTTTTATCCCCTCTCACTCAGGATCTTCCAGAATGTTCTGTGGCATTTAGCCAATGGGGTCATCAGCTGGGTTCAAGTCATCCAATGGGGTTATGCTAACACCTTTCACTGTTGCGATGCCGGGTGGTGTAAAAGGCACATACTCAGGCAGTCAAGATGCCAGAACATCTGATCGACACTTCTCATCACACCACCCTTGAGCTAGCTGTAACCTCTTTGATCTTTGTTTCCACCGTTCTCTGGAGCCAATAGCTGTCAGCTGCTGTTTAGAATCATAGAACCCCCACAGTGCGGAAAGAGGCCATACAGCTGAACAGGGTGGCACAGCTGCTCAGTGGTTAGCACTGCTGCCTCACAGTGCCTGGGACCCAGGTTCAATTCCACCCTCAGGTGACTGTCTGTGTGCAGTTTGCATGTTCTCTCTGAGTCAGTGTGGGTTTCCTCTGGGTGCTCTGGTTTCCTCCCACAGTCCAAAGATGTGCAGGTTAGGTGTATTGGCCATGCTAAATTGCCCATAGTGTTCAGGGATGTGTAGATTAGGTAGGTTTATAGGGGGATGGATCTGGGTGGGATGCTCTGAGGGTTGGAGTGGATGTGTTGGGCCGAAGGGCCTGTTTCCACACTGTGAGGATTTTATGACCCTCCAAAGAGCATCCCACCAAGACCCTTCACAGTAAACCTACATATCCCATGACTAATCCAGCTAACTTACACATCCCTGAACATTATGGGGTAATTTAGCATGGCCAATCAATCTAACCTGAGCATCTTCGGACTGTGGGAGGAAACTGGAACACCTGGCAGAAATCTACACAGACATGGGGAGAATGTGCAAACTCTACACAGACAGTCATCCGAGGGTGGAATTGAACCTGAGTACTGTGAGGCAGCAGTGCTAACTGCTGACCTATTGGCTTAGCTTGGCCAATTTTCTGCCAGCTCTGATTTCTCTGGCTGTGGGTCACTTTAGAATGTCCAGTTTTGAGCCCATGGTCACTTGACCACAAAAGTCCTTAATTAACATCCAGTTTGGATGAGCCATAATTACCTTCTGCTAAACAATGACAATGCTTTATTTCCAGACCCTGTTAGAAACTGCATATCTTTGCCACCAAATCCACTAACCTCCATGTCTCAATCTGAAACATTCTGTTTGTGAAAGTGTTATCCTATTCAATCCCAGGTTAACCTTCCAATCTCCCATTCTTTTCACCAGGAAGACTGCTTACCTCCAGCTTCAAAATGTTGGCCTGTTCTATTCTCACCTCAATCCACCTGTTGCTGAAGCTGTGTTTTTTATCCTTGCTACTTCTAGATTCAATTATTCTCATGTTGTCTTAGCTAATCTCTCATTCTCTATAAATATTAGTTCATTTCAAATGATGTTGTTTGCATCTTTTCTTACAACAAACCACACTTGCTCATTGTACCAGGCTCCCAATGGCTCACCAGCTAAAACATAAAATTCCCATTACTCCTCCATCTCGCACTGTATTCTTTTCCATCCAATACAGTACATTCCAGACTTTGCATACCAGATCCCAAACATCCCAAATCCTACTCCATGGCAGATATTACATCAGCTTACTTATCACACTGTCTGGAATTCCTTTGACAAACATCGTCACACACCATGCCGTGCAAGGACTCCATCCCATTCTCCCAGTACCTTCACCTACATCGCATCTGTTTGGATGATGCTACCTTCCAAATCAGCACTGCTGACATGGCTTGCTTCTTCCATAACTGTGGTTTCCCACCCACTGTGGCTGACAGGACCCTCAACCGCATCCAACCCATCATCCGTGTTTCCGCCCTTGACCATTCCCATCACTCACAACAACATGATCTGGTCCCCCTTGTCCTTTTCATCCCACCAGCCTCCGCATTCAAAGGACCATTCCCCACCATTTCAGACAACTCCAGCAGAACGCCACTCCCAAACACATCTTCCCCTCGCTCTACTGCCTACATTTCGCAGGGATTGTTCCCTCCAGGATACGCTAGTCCATTCCATGATCACCAACAACACCACCCCTTCCCACTGCACCTTCCCATGTAACTGCAGAAGATGCAACACCTGCCCCTTCACCTCCTCCCTTCTCACCATCCAAGGGCCTGAACAGTCTTTCCCAGGTGAAGCAACATTTCATTTGTACCTCCTCCAATCTTGTGTCTTGTATTCATTGCACCCAAAGTGATCTACCCTACTTTGGAGAAGCTAAACGCAGACTGGGTGACCATTTTGCAGAACAACTCCGATCTATGCGCAAGCAGAACCCAGACCTTCCTGTAGCCGGCCATTTTAACACAGCGTCCTGCTCACATGCCTACCTGTCTGTCCTTGACATGCTGCAGTGTTCCAGCGAATCACAGCGCAAACTGGAGGAACAACATCTCATCTTCAGATTAGGTAGTTTACAGCCTTCTGGACTTAATATTAAGCTCAAAACCTTCAAATTGTGAACCAAAACACATTCCTTCATGAACAAAAACAAAAACAAAAAATCAGAGTTAATGTTTCAGCTCTGGGGACCCTTCCTCAGAAAGTTCTGATTTTTCCTTCACAGATGCTGCTGAGCTTTTCCAGCAATTTCTGTTTTTGTTCCTGAATTACAGCATCCACAGTTCTTTCGGTTTTTATTCCATGTTCCTTCCCTTTCTTTTAGCTTCATTTGTTACACTCTCTTTCACCATGTCCTCTCTCCCCTCCACCCTCCCACTCCAGTGGGACTGGTTTCTCTTTCAAGTCTAGCAGTTAGACACACCTTTGTTCTGTCATTCTCACATTTTGATCATTTAATCTGAACTATCAACATCTTTTCTCCACCAGTACTCTACCTCATCACCCCCACACCCCCTTCCACACCAACCATTGCATCAATGCTGCCCCTCTCCACACTTCACGTCAACTCTGATGAAGAGTCGTCTAGATTCAAAATGTTAGCTAGCTCTCTCTCCATCGATGCTGTCTGTCCCACTGTGATCTCCAGCATTGTTGTTTTCACCTCTCTCTCCTTTTCGAGATCTTCATTAAAATGCATATTTTAACCCGGTTTATGATTAACCATTCCTGTTCTTTCCTTCTTTATATGTCTCTGTGAAGCTTCATGAAACACACTTCCCTGTGAAAGGTGGTATATAAATGTAAATTTCTCTCATTGTTTATCCACCAGGCTTGGTACAGACCTGAAGAAGGGTAATACCGAAAACGTTGACTGCTCCTTTCCTCCAGATGCTGCCTGGCTTGCTGTGTTCTTCCAGCCTCCTGTTTGTCTACCTTGGTACAACTTTAAATGTCCTTTCTAAATGCTGAATGTTTGTGGTAATATCCCAGGGCTGACCCAATTGGCTATTGTTGAAGAATATGTTGTTCTTTCCAGTATGCTTGTTTGGAATTTTGATCATTATGAAGAGGCATAATTCACTTTTAGTTACAAATAACTGTGAAATTTTCTTTCTTAATAAGTATTTGGCATCTAATCACAAGAATATATTCAAAATAGCAAGTACTGTGCTCTCTACACAAAAGCTGGCTGGATACAATGGAGATAGTAGGAACTGCAGATGCTGGAGAATCTGAGATAACAAGGTGTACAGCTGGATGAACACAGCAGGCCAAGCAGCATCAGTGGACCCTTCTTCAGGGTCTAAGCCCAAAACATCAGCTTTCCTGCTCCTCTGATGCTGCTTGGCCTGCTGTGTTCATCCAGCTCTACACCTTGTTATCCTGGATACAATGGAATTTGGAATACTCAGGTGTAGGCCCAGTGCTGTAAAGAAAGCTTGTGAACTTCATTTGTTGCACTTAATTCACCATTTTACAGAAGCCTTCACTACCATGGCAACATTGTAAGGTGAATGACGTAGCTTGGATATACTCACAGTGCTGATCTACTGACTTTTCATTTCCAACATGTAGAGGAAATAATGCAGGATGAAATTACAGTGGTTCAAATAAAATGCCAGATATAGTCATATTTAAATTTGACATAAAAATGTCAAAACATAGAAAATTACTGTACAATAGAAGGCCATTCAGCTATCATAACTGTGCTGACCATGAATGAATGATCCTGTCAAATTCAATTTTCCAATTCTTGGTTCATACTCCTGCAGGTAAGGCACCTCAAATACATATCCATATTCTCTTTTAAAAGTAGTAAAGGATTCTTCCTTTACCATCGTTTCAGGCAGAATGTTCCACACCGCCATCAATCTACACATGAATGAATTTATGCTTGAATTGTCTCAAATTCTTCTAGCTATTAGAGTCATAGTCATACAGCACAGAAACAGACCCTTCGGTCCAACCAGTCCATACTGAACATAATCCCAAACTAAACTAGTCCCACCTGCCTGCTCCTGGCCCACATCCCTCCAAACCTTTCCTATTCATGTATTCATCCAAATGTCTTTTAAACATTGTAATTGTAACTACATCCACCATTTTCTTGGGAAGTTCATTCTACGTACAAACCACCTTCTTGTAAAAACATTGTCCCTCATGTCTTTTTTAAATCTCTCTCCTCTCTATTAAAAATGTGCCCCCTAGTCTTGAATGCCCCTACCCTCCAGAAAAGACAACTACCATTAACTCTATTTGTACCCTTCATTTTTTTATAAACATCAAGAAGATCGCATCTCATATTCTTTTAGGTCTATTTGTACTAGTTATTAACTTCTCTGTTAATGGACATATGTCCTTCCAATCCATTCTATGTGCAACCCTCAGAATATTATTCACCCCAGTTAAATGTCTCCTCAGCCTCCTCTGTTCCCCAAATGAAACAGCTCCAGGAAATCCTTCAGAAACTGAAGAAGGGTCCCGACCCGAAACATCAGCTCTCCTGCCCCTCTGATGCTGCCTGGCCTGCTGTATTCCTCCAGCTCCACACTGTGTAATCTCAGACTCCAGCATTGGCAGTTCTTATTATCTCCAAGAAATCCTTCCTCTTCACTAAAATTCTGAAATTTAGTGATCAGAACCATAGGTAGTACTTTGGGTGCAGTCTAACTAATATTTTATGCAGTTCAAATATAACATCTTAGCTTTTATGAACAAAAACAGAAGTTACTGGAAAAGCTCAGCAGGCCTGGCAGCATCTGTGAAGATAAAATCAGAGTTAACCTTTCGGGTCCAGTGACTCTTCCTCAGAATCAGTTCCAGCAATTTTTTTCCTGATATACAGCATCCGCAGTTCTTTCGGTTCTCTCAGCTTTTATACTCTGAGCTTCAGCCAGTATTAGAAAATATCCTGTATGCCTTCTTAACTATCTTATTTTACCCAGCCTGCTACTTTCATGGATCTGTAGACATACACTCAGAAGTCCTTCTATTATTCGACACCTATCAGTATCCTACCATTTATTGAGTACTTCCCTGTACTGTTTTCTTTCCCAAACATATTAACCCACACTTCTTTGGTTTGAATTTGCCAATTTTCTACCCATTTCGATCTTCCTGCGATCTATTTCCTCACTATCCATCAAAGTCAATTTTCTTATCAATTGCAAACTTCTTAATCATAGCCTTGACATTTTGCCTGATTAACTCTGAATATTCGTGTTGCATTGAAGTCAATCTGATGATGTAACATGGTCTTTAAGTGGAGATATTTGAGTTCTTAGCGAGTATCTGAAATGAGCAGATACATTGTGTACAGCTCCCGAGTGCCCTTAGTAACTATGATTGACTAGAAAGATATTGCTAATATGCAATAAACTATCATGTGAACAAGCACCTCTTCTGTTTAGACTCACCAGTGGATTATCCTCTGCCACTGTTCGCGAGACAAGCCCTATACACAGTATAGACAGAGGAGATTAATGGCAGCAAGCTACTTTAACTATCCTTATTATGCAAGCAATAACAATCAGGATATTACCACTAACTGCAAGGGACCTGGAGATGTACAGATCCCATTGGAAACAACTTTCCATTGGCTACAATTCTTATACACCATATCCCTTTTGTTTTCTGCCTCTGAGTAACTGTTGATCCAACTTGCCACTTTCCCTTGAATTTCATGAGCTTTTAATTCTGTGACCAATCTGACAAGCAGGACCTTGTCAAAAGCTTTGCTAAATCTGTCTAGTGTATATTTACCATCCTCAATGACCCTCCTTATTACCTTTCAAGAGATTGAATCAAATTAGTCACAAATGTTTTTCTCTGAATACAGTCATGTTTGAACATGCCTCTGTAAATTTCAATGCACTCTGTCCGATTTATTCTCCAATAATTTGACCACAAACAATGTGGGCAGATTGGCCTGAAATTACTCAGCCTATCCCTTCCTCCACTTTTTTTAAACAAAGTTCAACAGTTCTTCAGTCCTCCAGAATCAGGCTTTTATCCAGAAAGGATTGGAAAATGATGGTCAGGGCTACTGCTATTTTCACCCTTGCTTCTCTTAGAAAACTGGGATAAATTTCATCCAAACCTGGTGATTTATCCATTTCCAAGGATTCTAAACAGGCTTCTTCACTTTGTTTTTCAAATACTTTACAGTCCCAGTCTTTCATTATGGTGTCTGCTTCATTTCTTTCTTTTATAAAAACAGACACAAGTTACATTAAGAATCATATCCATGTTTTCTGTCTCCATATACATTACCTTTTTGGTGTGTAATTAGTTCTACTTTATTCTTAGTTATCCTCTTGTTATTTTACAAAACATTATAATTATAAAACATCTTTGGGTTTCCTTCATTTTTGTGCCAATACATTTTTCATGCCTTCTTTATGTATTCATGGTTTCCTTTTCAACATTACTCCCATAATTTGAATGCATTGCAAGGATTTTGGTAGTGCTTTTTTAGATATCTGTCTTAAGCTTTCTTTTTTTTTTGTCTGAGGCTCTTTGTTATTTATGGTGTTTAGATTTGGCATCTCCCTCTTTTCTTTCTTCCTGTGAGAACGTTTCTTCTGACCCCTCTCTATATCTTCCTTGGATGCCTGCCATCATTTATGACACCTTCAGGTAGTTGGTTTGGCCTCACTTTTTCAAAATCGTACCACAGATTAGTAAAATTGATCCTTCCCCAGTTTAAAACTATTAGTCTTTCTTTATCCTCTTTCACGTCTATACCAAATCTGCACAAATCATAATAATTTCAAAAGCATCCTTCTACTGAGAGCCCTTCTACCTGTCTGAATTTGTTCCCTAATCCCAAACCCAAAAAAAATTGCAATCTCTTGTTGGCCTTTATCTGCATCAGCTAAAAAAGTTCTCCTTGATACATTGTAAGAATTTTGGACTCTTTACACATTATACTCTAATTTTATCCCAGTTATTATTAGGGTAACTGCATTCTATTTCATGCTATTGCTGTCTTGTTGTTTCTTAGCAAAATGCATAGATATTTGCTCTTCTATGCCCTCTGAACGTTCAGAAGAATTTACAGAAGGATCCAAGTCATGTAATTGTCCATTTTTTGCTCCGCAGTTCAATCAGATGTCCTCATTTGAAAAACCTACGCACATATCATCCTTTATCACAGCCATGATTCTCCCTTTCACCAATATTCTGCTTTCCTTTTGTTCTCCCTGTCTATTCTGCCTGAAAACCCATGAATTTTGAGTTACCATTCCCGCCCTTTTTAAAACTCATTTCGGTGATACCTATAGTATCAAACTTCTAAATCCAATCTGTGTACGTTGTTCATCTGCTTTATGTATTAGACTCCTTATATTGCTGAGGTTCCCATCCAATTGCTTGAGCTGTTTCAGCTGACCATACTTCCTGCACACATGGTTATTCAACAGACACAAAATGTTCTGGAGATCCTTTATGGCATAGAATGTATATTCAATGGAACCAAGGTGTTCTGCATGCCCTTATTTATGATACAACTATCCATATTTGTCAGAAACAAAACTTAATGTTCACATAGTACATTACCCTAATTCAAATCTACCAAATTTAAAACTTACTGCTTTTGATGATCTAGTAAAATTGGTTTGGGCCCTATAAGAAGGCGAAGTGTGGCATAAGAGGGGATTTAGACAGGAGCTAAAATCTCAGTTCCCTGATGACAGGCTAGAGTCATGAGATAAAGTAGATAGCAAGTCAGTGGTAGAGTAGCCTGGAAGCAGTCTGGTGGCTGGAACTTATTTACCATGCATTTGCAGACAATGAATGTTCATTAGTTGGGAATCATACCAAATTCAGTCCTACTTTCAAGATGAAATAGGTAACACATGAGAAACTTTTGCTTCCCATGAGTTTAGAGCTGTCACTCAACAGATAAGGTTGTTTGATCTTTGGATCTAAGATGAGGTTTTGTGTTTGTTGAATTCGGCAGCAGAGAGATCATTGCCTGGGAAAGAGAGAACGAAAGGAACAGGTGGAAGTGTGGTGCTCTAAGGAAAACAATCTCTCGAAATATCTGTAATCTCTCATCTCTGGAGTAAATTCTAGGGCAAGTAGATAAGTTACATAGAAACATACGGAGAAACATAGAAGATAGGAGCAGGAGGAGGCCATTCGGCCCTTCAAGTCTGCTCTGCCATTCATCTTGATCATGGCTGATCATCCAACTCAATAACCTAATCTTGCTTTCTCCCCATAATCTTTGATCCCATTCATCCCAAGTGCTATATCTAGCCGCCTCTTGAATACATTCAATGCTTCCTGTGGTAATGAATTCCACAGGCTCACCACTCTTTGGGTGAAGAAATGAGTCCCCATCTCCATTCTAAATCATTTACCCCAAATCCTCAGACTGTGACCCCTGCTTCTGGACACACCCACCATCGGGAACATCCTCCCTGCATCTACACTGTTTAGTCCTGGGAATTTTATAAATCTCAATGAGATCAGCCCTCATTCGTCTGAACTCCAGCGAAAACAATCCTAACCTAGTCAATCTCTCCTCATACGTCAGACCCACTATCCCTGGAATCAGCCTGGTAAACCTTCACAGCATTCCCTTGAGAGCAAGAGCATCCTTCCTTAGAAAAGGAGACCAAAACTGCACACAGTATTCCAGGTGTAGTCTCACCAAGTATACCCTGTATAACTGTAGCAACACATCCCTGCTCCTGTACTCGAAACCTCTCGCAATGAAGGCCAACATACCATTTGTCTTCTTTACTGCCTGCTGTACCTGTATGCTTACCTTCAGCAACTGGTACACAAGGACACCTAGGTCCCACTACACACTCCCCTCTCCCAATTTACTGCTATTCAGGTAGCAACCTGCCTTCTTGCTTTTGCTTCCAAAGTGAATAACCCCACATTTATTCAAATTAGACTGTATCTGCCATTGATTTGCTCACTCACCCAACCAGTCGAGATCATGCTGAAGGATCTCTGCATCCTCGTCATTGTTCACCCTCCCACCCAACCTGATATCATCTGCAAACTTTGAGATGTTACATGTTGTTCCCTCATCCAAATCATTTGTTAAAAAAAAGACAAGATTCTTGTCTTTAAAAACACTGACAATGCAAAGTGAGTCAGTGCTAAGAAAGAAAACAAAGAGCCATAGACTGCATCTAAATGCATGAGCTGTCTTTGTGCAGAAAGTGACCTAGCAGAAGCATGTAAGTCATAAGTTGTTCCTGAGATCCAAAGAAAAGTTTTGAAGGGCTAAAATGGTGTGAATTCTTACAAGACTGGGCGTAATGTTGTGCTGAGGTTGGTGGTCTGCCAACATCAGTTTGCTTGGACGTAGGGCTAGGAAGGATGGTGGCCAGGGAGCGTGCTTTGGACGATACCATAATAAAACAGATGGCCATAGGCGCCAAGACAAGCAGTTGGCAAGTTGCCGTAACCAGGTACTCCCTCTGTTTTACAGGTTAGGAATTTACACCATCAAGTTTCTCAGGGAAGACGAGAATTAGAACCAATGTATGATTAAGGTAAATTGGAGCTTGAATGAGATGCAAACTGAGGCAAATAGGGGAGTTGTCGCTCAGTGGGAAGATATTGAAGTTACCACTAAACACTTGAGGGTAAATTCAAGAAAATATTTTTTGATGTTAAGGATCTCATTTCTTTTCATTCTCCACCTTCCTCACCATTGTTCTTCACATATTGAAGAGGGAAAAGTCCATCTATTGAAACTGAAAGCATATTTGGCTCATGATCTCTGTGCTGTCTTTTTGCAGCAATCATGATACTTCATCTCACATCCCTACTTGTTTGTCCAAAATCCTGTAAATTGGTTATCTTTGAATGCTTCCAATTCCATTTTAAAATTACTTTTAGTGCCAGTTTGAACCAGCATCTCAGGTAAAGAGTTCCAGATCCAGCCAATTCTGAGTAACATTGAGAATTCTAGCTATTTGATGAATGGATCTGGGAGAACTTGGGGTCAAGCATTCAGGAATCAACAAATGAGGTTGACTGTGTGAATGTTTTATTTTTCTTAGAATGTGACTGTCCTGTGGAATAGCTTTTGTGTGTAGCCTAGGTAGGACTAACACTCAAGGAAACATTTGATACGTTTTGATTAAAACGCTAAAGTTATGGCAGAAGTAAGATGTCATTTGAAGTATTAACCAGTAGGTTTCAGACCCCCTTAAAGAACAGGCTGTTCTTTAAAGGGTTAGAGAGGATTTTTGGCAGCAGCTTTTTGTCTTCATTACCCTTTACACAATGTAGCGAGAGACGGTAAGACTGGGATATACAGATCATTTATTAAAAAGTGGGATAATGCAACTAGCTCGATGTTGCCTTGATGTCCTAAACATTCATGGCATCGTAACAGAATAATCAGACTGTGCCTTGAACTGTTATTCATCTGGGGCTGCTCTTGCTGTGGACGCTTGAAAATACAGAATTGCAATCTGTTGTGATATAAAGGCAGGAAACTGTTACCATTCATTTCAAAATTCACAGAGTTAATATTATCATTTGTAAGCAAAGCCACTTCCAGTTTCTAAGCCCTGCTGTTTCTAACACAATATCAATCCTAGCTTTTCACATTCAGTCATTTGCACAGTTGCAGGTTTCATGTGATATGTATGGGAAAATGATAAACTACTCAAGTGCTTCTCAGCATCTGCTACTGTTTCATTTTCCAATACCACTGAATGTGAAAATATAACCCATGGAGTGCTGGTAATTTTACTGGTGGCATAGTTCTGTCTCATCTAGAGGGTTACTTCAGCTAGTGTTTGTGTCCTTTTCACATTCTGATGTAGTTAAAGAAAGAATGACTGTTCATAATAAATTAAAGATCAATTCACAAGTTCAAAAGATAGCTGAGGATATGGAAGACAAGTCAACCAATTTGGTTCTTCTAGCTAGCAAAAGTAATTATTTACTTACGCAGCATCAACATTTCTATTGATGGCCTCTGACATTGCAGTTCATTCCCAGTCTTCAGTACTATTCAATGTCTTATTTATCTCTATTACATTTTTTCTCTTTCACCTCCTTTCAATTAACTCATTCTAATAATTTATTGCAGTCCAACATTCCAAAACAATAATGTACAAGCCACATTCATTTCCATAGGCCAAATCATTGATTAATGGTTTCTGTGACAGAATTTTTAAAATTAGTTTTGAGTAACATTCGATGGGATGCTTTAATTTGTCACAGCTAATAAATTATGCTGCAGTTAAGATGCAGTCTGGATGCTCAACATTACCTCATGACTGAAGGTGTGATCAGAACTGGGGAGTCAAACTGTTTTTGTAATTGATACTCTGAACATGTGCCTTGTGCTGCAAAGATATAGGAATAAATTGAATCTAGATTAAACATTGGCATTTACGAGAAAGGAAAGCAATTTGGTGTTTCAGATGTAGCCCAAACAATAACATTTGACAAGAAGGAATATGAAGAAGCCAGGAAAAATATCAAAAAAGAACTATCAGGAGAGCAAGAAGGAACTAGACAACTAAATTATCAAGAAGTATAAAAAAAAGTATTCTGCAGGTTTGAAATTTAAAAACAAGTAGAGATATGAACGCATCTACCAAGGTGTATTTAATTCTCAGGCAGAATTATCAGGAGTAATGAAATTATTTTGCATCACTATTTATCAGACAGACCACTGACATGCAGTTTTCATAAGGAGGAAAAATTTAAAGATGTTAAAAAATTTTTAACAGAAAAGGATGATAATTCAGAAAATAATTACATTATGAGAGGATTGAACAAATAGCCCAGAAGAATTAAGTCTGTGCATATTAAAATAAATCAAATTAAGCGATAGCTCAGGCACCAGTACAAATACCAGAGAGTTGATAGCTAATGTGACATATATATTTATAAATGGAGATAGAAAATATCCAGTAACCAATAGATCAATTAGCTAAGTGTAGTCGTTGAAACCTTTACTCATGGATGTGTTGAAGAAACATTTAGAAACCAAACATATAATAGTCATCAGCATAGATTTCAAATGAAAAGGTCTTGACCAAGCTTCAGATTTGTTTGAAGAAGTCGCAGAAAGAGTAAACAAAAGAACAAGTAAGATATTTGGAGTTTCAAGAGGCCTTTGATACAGAAGTCATTTGATTAATAACCTTTAACACCATAATTCCAACAAAACTCATCTCCAAACTCAGGACCTAGAACTCTGCTTGCTAGAACACTAAAGAAATTTGGTATGTTCACAATAACTCTTACCAATTTTTCTAGATGTACTGTAGAAAGCATCCTATCAGGAAGCATCACAGCTTAGTATGGAACTGCTCTGCTCAAGCCACAAATTATACAGGGTTGTGAATCCAGCCCAAGCCATCATGAAAGCTAGTCTTCCATTTTCTTGGACTACACTTAGGGTGGCATGGTGGCTCAGCGCTTAGTACTGCTGCCTCACAGTACTAGGGACCCGGGTTCAATTCCAGCCTCAGATCAAGTTTGTATGTTCTCCCTGTGTCTGTGTGGGTCCCCTCTGTGTGCTCTGGTTTCTTCCCACAATCCAAAGGCGTGCAGGTTAGATGGATTGGCCCTGCTTAAATTTCCCATTGTGTGTAGGTTAGGTGGATCAGCCATGGGAAATACAGGCATAGGATAGGGGGGTGAGTCTGTGTGGGATGTTCTTCAGAGGGTCAGTGTGATTTGTTGGGCTGAATGTCCTGTTTCCACACTGTAGGGATTCTATGACTTCCTGATGCGTTGGGAAAGCAGCCAACATAATCAAAGACCTCTTCCACCCTGGTTATATTGTAATTGGGCAGAAGATATAAAAGTTTGGAAAATATGTACCAACAGATTTAAGAACAGCTTCTTCCCCGCTGTTATCGGACTTATGAACAGACCTCTCATTTATTAGAGTTGATCCTTCTCTGTACCCTGATGTACTTATGTAAGGTATGATTTGTCTGGTTAGCACGGAATACAACACTTTTCACTGTATCTCAGTACATGTGACAATAATAATAAATCAAACCAAAAACCAAATCAAATCAAAAGGAGTGAAGTCAAAGATTGTTCACAGAATAGACATTAAACTGGTCACAAATAGAAAACAGAGGCCCAGATTTTCACCATGATGAAGAGCATTTCTGCCAAGGCAAAGACCATAGGATCATAGATGTGCCGGTTAGGTGGGATTGGCCATGGTAAATTGCCCCATAATGTCCAGGGAGGTGCAGGCTAGATGGAAATGCAGGGTTATAGGGTAAAGGGGTGGATCTGGATGCTTTATGGACGGTCAGTGTAGATTTGATGGGTCAAATGACCTGCTTCCACACTGTAGGGATTCTATGATTCTCCATTACAAGAGTAGATATAATCCAATCCCAATTACAACCTTTCCTGTCTGAGGTCTTTCCATTCCTTTACTGAGCTTTTATGATCTGACATGTTTCTTTCATTAAATGTTTTGAAGTTTTCAGGTTCCAACAAGGGCTATGTTCAAAATACTCTCTTGTATTCCCTTGTTACAGACGCTGCTTTGCATTTACAACATCTTGTTTCATTTCTTCCTTCTGTTTATTCACTGAGATGGAGTGCACAAAGGTGAAAGTACATGCATCAACAAACAAAGTCATTCTAAACTGCAGAGAAAAGGAAAACAAATTTAGTGGGAAAATATCTAAATCTAAGTCAATGCATCAGGCCCCACAAGACTTAGGAACAAGATAACTTGAATATGTGAAGACAAGGAAAGATCGTGAGCTTGCTCCATGACAGTATGATGCTGTGGCAATCATAGAGGCTTGACTGAAGAAAGGGTAGGGCTGGGTACTAAATATTGCTGGATTAATGGTATTTAGAAAGATAGGGAAGGAAAGAAAGGAGGGGGTAACAGGATTAAGGATAATGGGCCGAATTTTACCCAAAGGTAGCAAATTGTTAATTTCAGGGAGTTCTGTGGAGGGTTTCCCTTGGTGAGCTCCTGTGAATTATCTTAGGCAACTCTTTGCTGCTCCCCTTATCACGCCCCCTGTGGCCTGCTCAAGGTATTGTTTATTCCCAGGAAGTGGAAGTACTCACCACTGCCAGCACCTTCTGGGATTTCAGGTACCAGGGCCATACCTAAAGCCCAGCTGTGCACCAGGTCAAATACTGCAAACCAGAAGAAGCCCTTCAAAAAAAAACACAGGAAGGGGAAATTTCTAAGGGCACATGTATATTACTTGGATGATATGCTATTGCAAATACAAGACCACATTCATAAATGTTACCTCATCCTGATTGAAGCTACAGAGGCTACCTATCCTTTGTTCCATATCATGTTAGGACCCTCCCCGATGCTCAATGTAACAATTTTGTCACTGTTCAACATGTTAAAATGCCCTTCCAATCATTGAAGATGTTTACTTTTATTGAACAGCAACAAAAGCAAAGGAAAAACAAAAACAAACCTGCGATTGCTTGCCTTTCAACCAGCGACAAATTTACAGTCATAGAACATAGAACAGTACAGCACACTACAGGCCCTTCGGCCCACGATGTTGTGCCGAAGTTGTGTCAATGAATGATTACTGCGTGCAGCTCAAATTGACTGGAACTGGCTGTCAATTAAGTCCTGGGGTTTGCTTGTGCCTGATGTTGCAGAGGTCTATCATGCAGCAGGTGATGTCCTTCATGCTCAATGTTTTCATCTTCCTCTTCAGAAGACTACAGGCACTCTCCCAGTTCTTCAGAATCCAGCAACTTCCCCATCTCTGCCTGCTTCAGCTGTGTAGAGAACAGCGTGCTAGGATTACGTGGCATAGTCTATCTAGAGTGGACTGCAAAGCTCCCTTGAATAGTCATTCTGTAAAGGGTGGAGAGGGACAAGAGTTTCTTAAGTTTATTCTGGAGAGAATTTTTTGCATCAGTGGTCTCAACAAGAAAGGAAGTATTAGTGGATCTGGTTAAATGGAATTAAACAGTTAAAGTATATCAGTGCCAGTAATTGAGTAATTAGGATCATCAATGTATTATAATGTATAGACTAGCTACACAAAATAATATAGAATTCCTAAGATGCAGAAGCAGGCCATTCAGCCCACCAGGTCCACGCCAAACCTTTGAAGAGCAGCCTACACAGGCCCACCTCCGTAACCTTATCCCGATAACCCTACATTTCCCATGGCTAATTGGCCTAACCTAAATACTGCAGGACAATTTAGCACAGCCAATCCACCTAACCTACACATCTTCGGACTGTGGGGGGAAACACACACAGACACAGGGATAATGTGCAAACTCCACACAGTCAATTGCCTAAGGGTGGAATCAAACCCTGGTGCCTGGTGCTGTGAGGCAGCGGTGCCAGCCACTGAGCTACGATGCTAACCTATTGAAATAATGAATAGGCAATCTGAAGAGTGTGAACAGATCTAGCTAAGGTAAATTGGAGCGAAGGTTTGACAGGCAAATTGTAATTGATCTTTTCAGAGGAGGTAGTTCAGACGAAGGAAAATATTGGCAAACAGGGCTGGAGTTCCCTGGATGAGTAAAGACATATGGCTGGATTCTCACTGTAGAGCTGGGTGGCATGGGTGGGGAATTCTGGTAGGTTTCTGCACTGTCCTTGGCAGAAAAGGCCCTACCAAGTGTGTGTGTCTCTGTGTCTGGTAGGTATATGTGATGGTGGGGAAATTGGTGAGAGTGAGATGGAGTTGGGGCTGTTGATTCCAAATGCAGTTTGGAGGCAGTAGAAGGGGCTGCTGAGTGCTGAAGCAGGCTGTGCACATCATTGCAGTTGTTTCCTTAACTCTTAGGCCCTGCAGCCCTTACCCCATATCCCTCAACACCAAATCACACCTCCACCCACTTCCCCACCACCTCTATACATCCACGCCAACTTAACAGCTTCCATGAGCATTTACAGTGACTCAAACAAAAAACTGTGACCCCAGTCTTGCAGATTAAGGCTCTTACTACAACAAAAATGGAGTCTGAAATCAATGCTGAACTGAAATGAATGTCCAGCTGGATGGCTCATTTCCAATACAGTGCAGCACCAATAGCACAGGTTCAATTCCCACACCAACTGAGGTTACCGTGAAGGGCTCACTTTCTCAACCTCACCCCCGTGCCTGAGGTGTGGTGACCCTCAGGTGAAACCACCACCAGCCATCTCTTTCTAATGGGAGAACCGCCCTAAGGTCCAATAGGACTTTGATGACTTCTTGATAGGTTAGTTGTCACAGTTGGTTGAATAGCTGGTCTGTGATGCAGATTGAGGCTCAACAGCACAGGGTCAATTCCTACATTAACTGAGGTCACCACAAAGGTGTCAACCTCATTCAAGGCATGGTGACCCTTAGGTTAAACCACCACCAGTCATCTCTCCCTTAATGACACATTGGGACCACGATGGCTTTGCCTATTTTGTTTTTAAATAATAAATTCTCCAATTTAAAACTTTATTTCATCTCAGCACATGTGTCCTGAGGCCTGCCCGGGGCAGATGCTGGGTGAGTTGATATGGAGGGCTGAAGGGAGCCAGGTGAAATTGGATGGGATCCTGAAATGACATAAGTGAAATGGATGGGGTATGGGGAATGTGTGTGCCTAGTTAAACGGTATAAGGGCTGGAGGGCTGTTTTTATTTACAGGTGAGAGGATCTCTGAGGCCAGCCTTGCAAACAGACTGTCTCCGCACCAGGCAGCCCCTGTGGGAGGGGGCTTCTGCACTGTCATGTCCTCACACCCCCACCACCAGAACCAAAATTAGAACATTCAGACAATTTCACCCAGGTCGAGAACCAGGAACTTCCCTGACACGAGGGGATGGGGGGTCAAAGTTTCAGGCGACAGTTTCTATTTAACTAACCAGTCATCCTGGAAATGAACTACACAGACTCACTTCTTGGCATGTTTAGAGATTTCATCTTCCCTCTGTTCTGAATTGTTTATATTTTATCTTGTATATTTGAACCCTCAACTGAAATTAATTGCGTTAGACAAAGTCATCCCTTCATTTTGCCAACCTCCTTGACTGCCTCATTAAGAATGATAGACGCTAGGCACACAGTGGCATTCTTGAGCATTTATTGATGACATATATGTCGAGGTTAAATTTTCCTGTCAATAGCACAACTTTGGTGAAGGATCCTGGGAATTGGCAACAGGTCTCAGTGAGCGGGCAGAATTGTTTCCAAGTACCACGCTTGCACTCATCATTCATAAACTAAGGGTTAACAGAGCAAAATCCAGGTTTTGAAATAGGATGTCAAATGATTGAAAGAAATGCTTTAAAAATCGAGGAAACACCAGGCAAGCTAGAGGTCATTGACTCCTTCTGTTCAGATTTGCGGTATGAGCTCTGAATTTCCCCGTCTTATTTCTCTTAAGTTGCAAATATGGGTCCTACGGGTCATGCATTTAAGGTGAGAGGGGGAAGTTTTTTTATACAGAGTGGTAGGTGCCTGGGACTTGCTGCCAGGAGTACTGGTGGAGGCAGATACAACAGAGACATTTAAGGGGCTTTTAGGTAAGTGCATAAATATGCAAAGTATGGAGGGATATGGATCAGATGCAGGCAGAAGGGATTAGTTTAACTCAGCATCACGTTTGACACAACATCGTGGGACGAAGGGCCTGTTCCTGTGCTCTCCTATTCTATGTTCTATGTTTGACTAATTGCTTCTCCTCCCTGCATCTTTATGGCGTTGAAATTGACATTCCTTATATGTAGATTTAAATTCTTTTCAATCTCATTTCACAATGCCAATACTTTGGAACCTTTCTTTAGTCTTTCCTCGCCATTTTGACATCACCCACTCATTACTTGCACATTTACCTCATCCGCTTTTCAATTTATCTTTTCCTATTGTTTTCAACTTTGACTTGTTGGTTTACTTGAAAAAGTAATGTTTGAGGTGGTGTCAGCCTTGTCAGAAACTGCCCTCAAATAACAAATATTTAAGTCAAAGTAAGTGATGCAATTGTTTATAGAAATTAATCTAACACAAAAAATCTAGAATAATTTGTTTGTGCAACCATCAAATCTTCTATCAGATTTTTGTTTTTTTTATTTTTTTTCTTTCCTGTTGCTGCTTCCTTACAAGTGACAACGACAACAAATTATGTTTACATTATGCTTTTTAGCAAACAAAACATTGCAAAATATCTCACAGTCTCATTGTAAAACAAGTTAACCACCTAAGGAGCCATTTGCTCAGGTGATCAAAGGCTTTGGCTGATTTAAATGAATATTTATTCTGTATTTCTGGTGGGATGGAACATTCAGTCAGATGTTCAACCGCTCCAGCAGTGAATAATTGTCTACGGTTTTTAATATCAAGTCTAATTTAAATCTGACTGACAAACTAAATAAGTATCTCAAGGTAGCTTGCTGGTTCTGGGTTACAGGAATGGTAGAAACTGGAATATCAGCAGCAATTACAGGTATATTCTGCAGATAACAGGGAGCTGAGATCCCAGATACCGGGGACAGGGGTAGGTCCTATCCCATTGGAGGCCGGCTTGCATTGTAAATCAGCCTGCATCTGCTTCAGGTAGCTCCAAATGTCCAGAGGAATATTGCCTGTCACAATGTGAATGGGGAACTGTAACATTCCCCATCACTTTTGCAGCAATCATATCTCATTTGTAAAATGAAGCTTCAAAATTCAGTCCTTAACATTTCTGCATGTATTTGAGAAATAAATGGTGCAAATATTTATCTCAATTTGATAGAATATCAACAATATAGGTTGGCTTTACATAGTGGCTATTCTAAGCTCTTTGTGTTTGTTTTTTTGCTTTGCTGCAATTAATTAATATATTTATCCTTCTCAAATGTGTCTGGTATCTCTTCACAATGGTTCTACAAAATAGTTGTAAAGGATATGTTAATGAGAGAAACTTTGCAATGAAGCAAGGGCTGTACGGTGTAAAAACTCTGATGAGTCTTTCATGTGGTGACAATGACAGAAGAGACAAGAAGCTATCATCCCACACACATTCCCTTCGGTTGATATAGAACAGCATGTGTGCCTGCTGACCTAGTATGCATTGATTAAAAATGCTACAAACACTCTCAGCAGCCACGCATCTGTTGCCAGTTGTTATTGCTGTTTAGTGCCCTGGTCAGTTTTGGAGTCTGTTGGAAAGTTTAGCAATTAATTGGCATTTAGCAAAAAAGAAGTGGTGAATAATTGGCTCAGAGATAGTGGGAACTGCAGATGCTGGAGAATCCGAGACAACAAGGTGCAGAGCTGGATGAACACAGCAGGCCAAGCAGCATCATCGGAGCAGAAAGGCTGACGTTTC